>NC_134275.1:39481651-39730858 GCF_031893055.1 Leptodactylus fuscus
TTGGACTGTATTTACCCTAGTATGTACAGGACTCTGCGATGGATGCCAATGGGCACAAGGATGATACATCCATATGCTGGCGCTCTATTGGTATCAAATACAACATAATGAGCAGTGTTATGCCCTGTATATCAACTTCATTGGGATGCCATATACTTATACCATGTGACCTAAGCCATGTAAACACAATGCAACCATACTGCCATAATAGTGGGCACCGCAATATTCATTATACATTAACATGGTCATCAGGATAGAGATGTACCCATCTACTACCCATCCATTTACGTTCTGGCCAATAACTCACTCCTCAGCATCTTGCTGCATTACGGGCATCAGCTGGCATTCATGCATAGCATACCCGGATGTGTGCCCCCATACCACATGCACCCCCATCCCCATGCACCACTGCAATACATAGCTATAAAGGGTATGCTAGGTACCTCTGCCCTGCATCACTTGTCAGGGACCCCATAATTCGAGCCGGTAGCAGGGGGCTGACTCCATTCAGGTCTTCCCGTGTAATTGGTGGGACGATTTTGGACCCTGTGCTGATCTCCGAGGGAGAATTCTTCATCTTGGCTCTTGCCATCTTCTCAGTTCAGGTTGCACATTCCTCCCCTGTCTTCAACTCACATGCACACTGATCATACTGCATGCAGTTCTGTACTGCAGGCAAGTACCACCTTATTTTATACTTCTTCCCTGCTCCCCGCCGGGAAATGGTACATTCCTTTCCTCTCCATGGATTTCAGCACTAGATGACAGAGTAAGGAGATGCATTCATTCACTCAGTGTCTCTAGGGCAGAGGAGTCTTCGGCGTAGGGATGCTCTGAGGAGCTGCTGCAGATTCTCACATCCTCCAAGATGCTGCAATGAATACTAGAGTATGTCTACAAGAAGCCTCCTCAGTGACAGTCATTGCTTACATCCCTCCTCTGTCATAATGCAAATCCCTGCACCTGATGCTTGGTTACTAGCTATGTATAGCACTCACAAGTTAAAGGGGCCCTCCAACATTATACATGTAAGGTTAAAAAAAAATAGCCTAAGCACTAGACAAATGCCCCCCACCCCCTATCCTACATTCATGGACCCCGTACATTTAGGACATGAATTGTGGACTTCAGTCTGGCCGCTATGTTTTAGACTGCAGCTGACCCGGGGCCCGCCAGTAATGAGAACCCCTCAGATGCCATAATATACATATATTATCCATAATATCCAGATGCTATAATATACTTTGTTACAGGGTCCTCATGGAGGGTCTCTTATCCTAACAACCCATTGATAGGGACAGACTGCGTAACGCTTCATCTCACTTGTGGTGACGCTGCAGGGAACTTGAAAAGATACTACAAGGCCCCCCCAGATTACAGCTGAATTCTAGGGGTCCCAGCAGGGGGACACTTTCTTATCAGCTTATTTAGGGAGTGTCCATAAGCAGAAAACTCCTTAAAGGGGTATTCCAGTTTCAGGAAATAACACATCTGATATTATATATTTTTTAATATTTTGTTTTTGCCTCTCAACTATCTTCTATACGGGTAATATATGACTAATATATGACAAATAGTGGAATATATTCTCCCATCAGACACATATACAACCCTAATAACACACAGATCGAAGTGTCAGCTCTATAGGAGACACGTATGTCTTGTATTTATCTCATCAGGGGCCAAGTAACCCACCGTGGATGTGATGCGCTGGATAAAAGGCCCATCAACGTCACTTTGACCAAACGTGGGTATATTTGGGCAGCTGGGCCCTCAGCTGTTCCTCTTGGTCTTTGAAGCAAGTTTTGGACCATCTGTCATGGCTACAGGCATGTAACTACAGGAAGCGCAGGGGATGGAGTCTGATGGGGGTCAAAAAGGTCCACCAGCCTCATATAAAGAGACCACTATAATAGATGCTATAATGCTGAGGGTCCTGTACACAGAGACATAGATCAAGTCTTGTGGGTCCACTTCTAAGCCGAAATCCCATTGTATACAATTTTATATATTTCTTAAGTATAACACTTAAATGGTTACTAAGTTTTCAAAAAACTTTCCATAAATCAATAGTGAAAGTGGATATAAGAAACTTTGCAATATATCTTTCCAGAGGAAAATGCTTCTTTCTCCACCCAACTGGTTCTTTACCTGCTCCTCTGCTAAACTGACATTTACTCGGAGATCTCTGCTAAAATAGGTTGGCCCATGAAATAACTTATCCCCTATATGTTGCAATGTATATGTCTTCGCTCCATTTATTTAAATGGGACCTCCAGAGATAGCTAAGAGCTGTAATTCAGTTATCTAAATGAATGGTGTAGTGGAGAGCAATGTCCGACCACCGCTCCATTTAGACCCCAGTTCTTCTGATTGGTGGGGATCCCAGCAGTCACACCCCTACTGATATGGTGCAGATTCTCCTTTACTTTTGGGTTCAGTGTATGTAAAAGGGTTTTCCATTTTTGCCTCGACAACCCTGTTAAAGTGGCTCTATCAGCAAAATTTTGCTGATAGAGCCCCACATATGCGGGAATAGCCTTTAAGAAGTTAAAACCGGTAAAGTTATATTAAACTACCCCCCCCCCCCCCCAGTTTTAAAATAAAACCCTAAAAAAGAATATGTTGTACTTACCTATCGTGCACGGTGGGCGGGCATTCAGGGTCCGACGGCATCTTCAGCCACGCCTCCTCTTCCAGCGATGTCCTCGGGTCCCGTCTTCCTCTGGCGCTCGCAAACTGCCATTGATAAATAATGTCGCGGGTGCATGCGCAGTAGCAGTAGTATTAGGACATCGCTGGAAGAGGAGACGTGGCTGAAGATTCCGTCGGACCCTGAATGCCCGCCCACCGTGCACAATAGGTAAGTACAACATATTCTTTTTTAGGGTTTTATTTTAAAACGGGGGGGGGGGGGGGGGGGGGGGGGGGGGGGGTTGGTTTAATATAACTTTACTGGTGCCTGAATAGCCTTTTTAAATGCTATTCACACATATGTGGGGCTCATACACCAAAGTTTTGCTGATAGAGCCCCTTTAAAAGGGTTTTTCAAACCCAAATATATTTTTGATACTGATGACCTCTCCACAAGTTAGGTTATTCAGATCTGATCTCTGGGGGATCTGACACCCGGACCCTGCACAGATCTACTTATTTGGGTATTTCTAAGTACTGCACGCTACAGCATTGAAAGGGAAGCGTACGCATTCTCCATTCATACCTATACAAGCAAGCAGAGCTGCTGCACACTGGACAGCTGTCAAAATATGCATCTGGGGTTGGCAAACCCCTTTAATCCTCATGTATATATATTGTACTATTGATTTATGCAAAGTCTGAGATTTTCACAACTATCCTCTAAAGTCACTTTGTGCTGCAGGTTTTAGTTCAGAAAAAAACCCTAAAATCAGTTCACATCTCAGACTACATTCACTGAGCGCTCCATGCACTTGGTTTGGGTCCTCCTTAGCCGCACTTCGGTCAATTACCAGTGGCATAACTAGAGACTTAAGGGCCCTGGTGCGAAAGTCCAGCTTGGGCCCCCCATAGCCGTTTTCTCCCATTTTGTGGTGCAACCTCCCCCCCAGAATCTGTCCTTGACTACACTCAGACCAGTTGCTCCATTTGACATGTAAAGGTTAACGCTCTCTTTTCTGACAGTGGAAGGATAAGCTTCATACATTTTCTCACTACAGTTCACCAGAGGACAGGGGTAATAAATTTACAATGTGCAAACTGTCAGTGATCAGAGGGATTCAGAAAAGTAATCAAAGAAGTTTAACTAGCCTTTGGCTCCGCTCACACGGGGCAAGAGGGGGCGGATTTTGGTGAAGAATCCACGTCATAATCCGCCCCCTCACAATGGTGGTCTATGTAGATCGTTAGCTTACTTTTTTTCATGACCGGCATATTGCTGCTCACGGAAAAAAGAAGCGAGCTGCCCTTTCTTCAGGTGGATTCTGCAGCTCATTGAGCCACGGCGTCTGCCTTACGGCAGCACCCTCCCGACTAGGCCCATTCATTTGGGCCTACTAAAGAGCGGGAAGCCGCAACTGTCGGAAGGAGTGACAGTCGTGGCAGCCGGATTTCGGCCCTATTCTGACGCGGCTTCCCGCGTCAGAATCAGGACCAAATCCGCCATCCGCGCCCCGTGTGAATGGGGCTTTTGTGTGGTGAGGGTGACCTATGGACCCAGGGATGATGAAACCACTGTGAACCATTTAAGTTATGCCAGTGCTTATGGGGCCCCTAAGGCTCCTGGGCCTGGGTGTAATTGCATCCTCTACACCCTCTCAAATTATTCACCTGCCTGTCAGTGAACCGTGCCAGAAAAAAGTATGGTGGTAGAACTAAAAAGGACTGGACCAGGAGAAAGTGGAGTAAAATCACCTTTTTCCCAACTTTTGTTTAAGATATTGTAGTTTATACTAGATCTGTCTTTGCTGTAATGGAAAGCAACACTAAAGAATTGAGGTTAGGTTTACAACTGCACTGGGATCTCTGATGTTCCTGCCCACTCATGCTCTACAACAGGGGTTCCACATGGACCCCATGGATTATAATGGGGTCTGACAGGTGTCCATCAAGTTTCTGACGTTTTATACTGCAACTGACAAAGAGAAAAATCTTCCATGCAGGACTTTTCTCTCTACCAATTTTTGGCAGACTCGGTGGTGGAGTCTCCTACGTACGCGAATGTGAACCCAACATTACTTTGGTAAATCAGCCACTCCAAAGAGGTATGGAGAGGAGAGAAAAAACTGACTGACAAGACAGAAGGTGGATGTATGGTAGTGGTATAAATACCGGGGTAGCAGTGGTAGTGGCTGACACAGGGCCTGAGACCTTAGGGGGCTGGCTGGCCCCTGATGCTGTTTTTTTTTTTTTTTTGTTATTAGGCCGCTACTTACTGGAGTAACCCAAGCAGTTAATGGGTCCTATTTACTTACCGATCCCTGCTCCTGCTCACAGCCACTGCCACTTCCCCTTCTGCATACCATATCATGTCGCTTGGGCCCCCTGGAGGGCAGAAAAAGAAGTGGAGGTGGTTGTGAGCAGGAGTGGGGATTGGTAAATAAATAGGACCTGTTACCTGCTTGGTAACGGTCTATTAGCAAAAAATAAATACATAAAAACAGCATGGGGGGGGGGGGGGCACACGGTGGCTCAGTGGTTAGCACTGCAGCGCTGGAGTCCTGGTGTTCAAATCCCACCAAGGGCAAAAAACCATCTACAAGGAGTTTGTATGTTCTCTCCGTGTTTGCATGGATTTCCATCCCATATTCCAACAAAAGACATACTGATAGGGAAGAATGTACATTGTGAGCTCTATGTGGGGCTCACAATCTACATTTAAGAAAAAAAAAAAAAAACGCATCAGGGGCCCGCCAGCCCTAAGGTCCCGGGCCCTACGTCAGCTGCTACATCAGTATTTATGCCACTGCTATACATCCACCTTTCCCAACAATCACTGCTATCATTATACTTTTCAGACCACAGAGTATAATGATCGGATGCCCAGCGGAGGTGAGGAAACATACACACCTCTCCTACGCTCCGGAATTTTCAGGCAGTCTTTGGGCCTCTTTGGTTGCACTGCTGACCTGACTCGCATGACGTCTGTAGCAATACTGAAGTGGGTCAAAAGTATCAGGGAGAGCGCCGGAGCCCGGAAAAAGTAAGTAATATTGTTTTTTATGTTTGTCACATCCCCAGATCTCCGATCATTATACCACTTCAGACTAATTAGGAGTATATAGGTATATACACAGACTTGTAGAGTACACATCTATCTAATGTAATATTATGGCATCACAAGTGGATATATATATATTAATAATCCTCCTACATAGGGACCACTGTGGAGCATAATACTGTGTGCAGGGGCCACAATGGGACATAATACTGTGTGCAGGGGCCACTATGGGGGATAATACTGTGTGCAGGGGTCATTATGGGGCATAATACTGTGTGCAGGGGCCACTATGGGGCATAATACTGTGTAGGAGCCACTATGGGGCTTAATATTGTGTGTAGGGGTCACTATGGGACATAATAGTGTGTGCAGGGGCCACTTTGGGGCTTAATAGAGAGCGCAGCAATAAGGGGAGGGGTTCAGTCGGGGGTCTGCAGCAGGGGGAAGGGGGGCATTTCGCCACGGGGCCCAGCCGTTCCTAGTTACACCACTGGGACATACTACTGTATTCAGGGGCCACTATGGCACATAATAGTGTGTGTGTGTGTGTGTGCAGGGGCCACTGTGGAACATTATACTGTTTGGAGGGGCCACTATGAGACATTGCACCATATGGAAGGACTGCTATGAGATATTATACCGTCTGGAGGCCACTTTGGGTCATTATAGTGTGTATAAATGGTCCATAACACTATGGGGGTCAGAAAAGGGGGCGCTATGCCACCCCACCCCAAGTCAAAAGTTTTCTGGGGGGCCCAGTCTTCGCTAGTTACGCCACTGATGTGGATATATTCACATAGGGCTATGATGGTGTTTAAAGTCTCTATAATCTGCTGATATTACCAAGGGATCTGCCAGGAAAATGAAGTCATCCCCATTAATGTGGTAAGAGGACTTATACAATGAGATCCCCTGCACATTAATAAAAGCAGGGGTGGAAACTGCTTTAGGCGGAGTATATAGCGACTTGTGGTTACACAGTAAGTGAACAAGAAAAACCTAATGGACTCTGTCGTAAAAAGGAATTGTTGGTCTTCAGCACATAAAGCTGAATCCTTGCATAGTAGTAAGAAGATCTGCAAAGGGTTTTTCCTGGGATTGTAATATTGATGACCAATCCTTAGGATCAGAACATCGCTGTATATCGTTTAGTGGCTATGTTTGGTATTGCAGCTTAACCCCATTCTCTTGAAAGGGACTGAGCTGCAAACAGACCACTTGACTGATATATAAGACATTACTGGCATGTGAAGGGGAAGCGGCGATGACCTGAGCAGATCATCTGTCGGACCCCTACCAATTAGATATTGATGACCTATCGTAAAGGTGGGTTACTTATAGCAGAAATCTTGCAGAAAATGATGAAATTTTGTAAATGCCTAATACTTCTCACAGCTGAAGCTTTGCTACAATTGCAGGCAGTCTACATAATCATCTATGTGTTAAACTGGATATATTTTACTTGCACTGATACACTGTAACAAAATATCAGGATGCTGTTAATGTTATCTTTAGCTCACAGACCCTTCAATAGTTGGTCTTCTTTATCTATAACTGATTCTGTACATGTATGTGACCACCCTGGTGTTATTATGTGAGAGCACTAGGAAATCATAACCACGAGTTGTGTATAAGAAGAAGAATTCCCTTTTAATTACCGTGTACTATATATACACAGAGAAGATCTGCTTAGCAACAAGAGTGTGGCTGAAGGGGTTAATAAACAAGGCGAGCCCTGTGAAATTCTGCTGGCATGGCCCATCCATATAATGAAATGTGATTAGCGCATACTGCATATCTGACACCGGACCGTCAGCGCCGTAGTTGCCAAGGTGACCTTGCTGCCATGTCGTGTGCTGTCACCGCTATAATTTTCGGGTTCTTATATTTAGTCTATTATTTTGTCATTGTGCTGGTTACATTAGGTTATAGTCAGGGCTGTGGAGTCAGAGTCGGAACCAGTTTTGGGTGGAGTCGGGAAAAAAGTTACCAACTCTGACTCCAGCTTAAAAACCAAAATATTAATGATCATATATTATATAGATGTGTAGTAGTGTAATTAGATGTGTAGTCATTTTCAATAATTATTATTTTTTTCCTGAATTACAGGAGCTTTAATGATGTTCTCAGACCATGAAGGAGTCTGAGCAGTTATAGTCATAGTTAGGCTCAAAAAAAAAAAAAACCTCCCCAGTGCACCCTCCACAAAGCATAATGCTCTCCCCAGTGCACCCACCACACAGCATAATGCTCTCCCCAGTGTACTCACCACTAATCATAATGCTCACCCCAGTGTGCCCACTACACAGCATAACGCTCTCATTAGACCCAACATAATAGTTGTCCCATATAATAATTATAATTATTATTTAAATTAAAAAAAAGGAATACTTATGAAGCCTCATTCCTGTGGAATTTTCTGCAGCTCTTCTTGCCTTTTCTCTAGTTCAAGTTGACAATGATACATGCAACCATCTTCTTCACGTACCTATGCAAGCATCAGTTGTCAGCTTTTTTCTTCTTAAAATGACAGCTTGAAGCTAGCAGCAAATGGTACCAAGAGTGAAAAGTCTTGGCTGCATTTGCAACATGTTAGGGGGCGTTCACACTAGCGTTGGTGTCCGACAGCTAGTGTCCGATGCTAATGTCTGCGGAAGATTTTAGCATTGGACACTAGCTGTGTCTGTTACAATTTGCATGATTTTAAATGGGACATCATGTTGTGTCCTTAAGTGTCCGTTTACAAAGATGTCCGATTTTTCAAGCGGACAGCTAAATCCTACATGACTTAGGGAGCGTTCACAATACCCGACAAAATGTTAAAATGTTAGAGGTTCGATATTCGTTTCGAGTAGCCCCTCAATATTTGACTACTCGAATCGAATATCAAACCCTATTATAGTCTATGGGGGAAAATGCTCGTTTCAGGGGTAGGCAACGTTTGATCAAATTATGCTTACCAAGTCCACGAGTGAGGGTCGGGCTGGATCCTCCGAGCAGTCTTCTCCTTGCAGCATCCCCGCGGCATCTTCCGGCTCTGAATTCACTACAAGCGGACATGCGCAGTTGGCTCTGCCCAGGCCCGAGACCTGGCAGAGTGAATTCAGAGCCGGAAGATGCAGCGGGGATGCTGCACAGAGAAGACTTCTAAAGGTAGGAGAAGAACCAGCGTTGATTAGCCGACTGTATAGCATTCGGCCAATCAATGCTGGTTCTGCATCGAACTTTTACATTCGAATAGCAAGTGGTACTCGATCAAGTACGAGTATTTCGAATACCGTAGTATTCGATCGAATACCTACTCGATCGAGTACTACTCGCTCATCTCTAGAATGGACACTTAAAGGGGTTGTCCCGTCACAAGGATCCTATCTATAATGCTTGTAAATGTGAATGTAAGACTTCTCCTAAATACACTGCTTCAGCAAAACTGCTTTGTTTGGCCACTATCTCACTTTATTTATTTTTTTGTGGCCACAGCCCTGACCTGAGTCAAGTGATGTGTCTGCCTGCTCTCAGGGGGGAGGGAGGAGGGGCTAAGTGCACGGGAGCGAGCCTGGAGGGGGGAGGGGTAGTTTACCCTTTGGGGGACAGGTGAAGCCAGCAACATCGCTATGCTTCTGCCCTGCATGAAGACAGCAGCGGCAGAAGCGATGCTGCTATTCCAGGGCGGGGGGCGGAGGAGCGGAATAACAGCATCGCTTCTGCCGCTGCTGTCTTCATGCAGGGCAGAAGCATAGCGATGTTGCTGGCTTCACCTGTGCCGGCATCTAACTCCCCGGCATCTGCTGTAATAGGCGGATGCTGGGGACTGTTAGACGCTGGCACAGGCACATCGCTATGCTTCTGCCCTGCATGAAGACAGCAGCGGCAGAAGCGATGCTGTTCCGCTCCGGGGTCACATATGCAAAGCCAAGCGGCAAGATGCCGCCGGCCCTGCGTGCAAGCTCATACACCAGTCTAGCCTTCACAATGCTAATACAGAACCGCAGGGTGTCGGGTCTGTATTCGCATTGTGAAGGGTAGACTGGTGTATGAGCGCGCACGCAGGGCCGGCGGCATCTCGCCGCTTGGCTTTGCATATGTGACCCCGCCCACCAATGACGAGACAAAGCCGGAAGACAGAAGATTTTAGAGGAACGAAGACGGGTAAGTATGTGACGTGGGAATACCCCTTTAAGGACACCCACGGAGAGTAAAAAAACACACCCGATGTCCATTTAAATCAATGCAAAATGTCACGGACACAGCTAGTGTCCGCTGCTAATGTCCGCACAAGATTTTGAATGGACATTAGCAGCGGACACTACCTGTCGGACATCGATGGTAGTGTGAACACCCCCTTAGCTGTCTATTTGAAAAAATGGAAATCTTTGTAAACGGACACTAAAGGACACAACATTATGTCCCATTTAAAATCATGCAAATTGCAAATGAACGCAGCTAGTGTCCGATGCTAAAATCTTCCGCGGACATTAGCATCGGACACTAGCTGTCGGACACCAACGCGAGTGTGAACCAATGGTGACTATTTTGGTCACCATATGACGACCTGTCAAGTGTGTTTGTGTGTACGTATATACGACTAATGATCATACTCATACCCATACAGTCCTTTCTATCTGCATAAATCCTGCATATACTTCTTGTGAGAAGTCACTAGTGGGAAGGCGGCTCAGGACATTTGAGCTGCTGTGACATCACTGTACTAGAGTGACATCATCAAGTCCGCAGAGCTGTAAATTTTTGCCTGCTTTAGCATTTTGCGGGTTAATATGCCTATTATGTCAGTACAGGAATAGCATCTGATGTTCATAACCGCCCATAAATCCTCAGTCTGTTACCAGGGTGATACATTGCAGTCAGTCTCCAGCCATGGATATAGGGTCAGAGCTCTCCTAATGTACACTAAATGTGTTGCATTATTTAATACACGGGATACACATTAACACCAGGGCAGGTAACTCTCCATGGGGCTGTTCACACACTAATGTGTTATAAAGATGGTTCCTACTGACAAATCACTTGTTCTTTTGTTCTATTACTACATCTCGGTGAAGAATATATCAATACAACGATATCACACAGCTATAATATGGTCATATTTCATCATCTGTATATGAACCCTTAAATGCACTGAATTGTGGGGTCTGAGTCTTGTATCTGTAACATTACATAATATTATAGTCTAACACTGGCAATCAAGGTCCTGATTCCAATAACCACAGCTGCATCCCCCTCCCCATCTTCTGTCTACTAGCCAAGTCTATCCATTTCTAAGCCACACACATCCTATTGATAAAAGAAGTGTTACGACTCAGTTGTCAAAAAGTTAGTAAAGCAATGTCAAATAAATTTCCAGGAGGAACAACAGAGGGACATCACAATACTATTCTAAGAAAATAATCCACGGAATTGTTATTTCATAAGGATTACACGGTGACATCTGGAGTGGTGACTGCTCATCTTTAAACCTTATGGACACTCATCATGACATTATGGGCAATGATGCATGCGGCCTTAAGTCTTATTAGAAGCATTGCCATGTTCAAGGATCCTGTTCTCGGCAATAATCCACAGGAGCCCATAAAGTACAATTGTTAAGACTTTGACGCTTGTATATCAGAGAACTGCATGTCTAGAAATTCACTAATATACCCTTAGTACCATTAGTCGTAGTCAGGAGGGGGGGGGGGGAGTCAAATTCCTTGAAGCTGCCCATTTTGGCAGCCTGTACCATGTACATTTGTTGAATGGGAGCCAAGCACCCTATACAAGTGGCCATAAAAGAGCACATGCCTGGTAGCCTATGGTGACTGATATGTTTGGGAATTGCTTTTCATGCAGGTTAACACTCCGCATCCACTACCGATCCTTCACATATTATAGAGTCGAATCACATTTTGATCTCTGGCAAAAGAAAGCCTCATTTACAAATGAAGAAAACAAATCCAAGTTATTCTACATTTACCTATACACCAAAGCTGGCATGTCCTATTATTTGGCTTGTGTATAGAGATCCCTGAGCCAGGAAACCACAAGACGCTGCCGTTCAAGGTCCTTTGAAGTGAAGACTGCGGAAGGAGGGAGACGGGACAGACAGACTGTCCAGAGATGCAGGATGTTTTTTCTCTAAAGACTGAGGTTTTTTTTATAAGTATTTATTTGTACTCATTTACACCCATGGAGAAACTAAGGCCTGAGCCGCTGGAAATGTGGTGGGCAAGTATGTCATCTTCTTCCATTTTATTTTACATCTCTCCCGGCCACCCAGAAGTTTCACCGTTATTAGCCTGGAAAATAACTTTAAAGGTGTGTAAAAATGTATTTGTGTTCTGTTGAGACTATAAACAAAAAAAATCTTAACTCACCTCTCCCCTGGTTCTTGTACACCAGTATCAGCTACGGTCTTCTGTATACAGGCCCCCAGGCTGATTTTACCAGTGATGCCCAATTTGTGTTAGGTGACCGCTGCAGACAATCTCAGGCTTCAGTTGTGACCCCTTCAAAAATGACACGTGACCACTGACACAACGTTTGTGAAGAAGTGTCCGCTGAGGCCTGTGACTGACTGCAGTAGTCACCTGGCACAAACTACCCAGGAACCTGAATACAGAAGACCAGACTTGCCGCCGTTGGAAATAAAGATTTTATTTATTATTATTATTATTATTATTATTATTATTATTTATGGACCTTTGGCAGCACAACTAAAATATAAAGAATAAATTATTTACAGTAATCTCCCCCTAGTGGTAAATACATTCAGCCAGGTTAGGTTCAAACATAGATAATCACTTTAAGCAGTGTCTAAGTAGACATGTTCTTTGTTTCTTGCCTCAGTGTCTCCAATGAAGTGTGTCACAAGACGAGCAGCTTTTCAAAGTAACATGATTTTGTAATATTCTGTCATGAGATATCTATATTATATGAGTGGCCACCCAGTGGTTGTGTTGTGCAGCTTGTCAATGGTTTAGCTAGCATGGTAATGCATTGTATTGGTTACATGGTAAATTGAAAGCCCTAAAACAAATTCTAAGGGTGGGGACTATATGGCGTAGTCAATAAATGACAAAATAGAGGGATGCCCGCAGATGTTCCTAGTTTATAACTTTCCTTAGCCCTGACTTTCTAGCACGTATTACACAGTTATTATATCCTTGCAGAGAGAGAGGATACGACTGGCATGTGTGACTGGCAGATCGCAGCTCTGTGCCAAGTGTAGCAGAACATGAGGTCACTGAACAAAAACCAGGACAATTATCTGTCAATATTCATTGTGCATGTACCTGGCGGCAGGATGTGATAATATCTAATATACTGGGGCTAAACATTCACTATGTGACCCGCCAACCCTCTACAAATACAAATGGGGAAGTGACTAGTGTTCTAGCCAGGGTGGCGGGTACAACCACAGGATGATCTGAATAACAGGGAAGTCTGGGGGCTGTATAGATGGAGGGGTCTAGATAAATGTGGGTTTACTTGTGTGAGGGGTGTCTGGAGTCTATAGAAAAAAAACGATCTGGTGTCTGTATTAATGGGGGGTGTTGGATGGGGTTTGCGTACATGGAAGATCTGGGGTCTGTATAGATGGACCCCAGACAAATTAGTGTGGGAGGGGTCCAGTGTCTTTATTATTAGGGTTGTGGGGTGTGTGTAAATGGGTGGGTCTGAAATCTGTGTGTAGATGGAGGTTTGGGATTGGGTTTGGGTGCCTAGGTAGATGGACAGCTTATAGATGGGGGATTTTGGTATGGGATCTGACTAGATAGGGGTCTAATCTGGGGGCTGTATTAAATGGGGTCTAGTCTTGGGTCTTCATGTATCATGGCTGGGATCTGTATTGGGGGGGGGTCATATGCACTATTTGTAATCATTTTGTTTCTTTTGGTGGGTGGAGGGGAGAGCGTCTTTCTATAGTTTGCCGCAGGCAGCAGAGAGGCTAGGTTTAGCACTGCCCCCAACCAGCCCCTTCTTCCAGATACATCACCCTCAGCAGGAAAGCTCCACTTGTTAAGAACTTTTCACTCTAATCATTTGTGAAAACCATTATGAAGCTCTTGGGGACCCGCAGCCCATTATCCAGTATTACAGAACAGAATCGCGGTGCAGGAAAAGTTTTTTTTTTCCCCCCAAGACAACAGAATAAAAGTGCTACGAAAGCAGAAGAGAAATCCTTACAACAGGGTAAACGCCATCACAAGACTATGGGCGAGAAGCATAAGACAATAATGGGAGTTCAAGTACAGGAGCATATAAGGAATCATAGGGAACGACTATCTGGATTACGTATAAATGTCAACTGTATCTTTGAGTGTCTCCGATAGAGGCGCCCAGAGGTTCCTCACAATGCTTATAGGGTGGAATACCTCCATAATATTGAATAAATATCACACCATTTTAGAGAGGCACAATATGGCGGCACAGAGAACTTACAGCTATGTAACATAGCTAAAGCTGCCATCTTTATCTATGGGCATTAAGTTCTATATGAGACCCCCCTGGGTCAGCCACACTTATACCTATAACCACAAATTAGATGGGTCACCATATTAGAGGGGAGGGGGTCTCATTTTCAGGGCCTTTATCAGTCATGGCAAAGAAGATATACAAAAACATCTCTAGGTATGAAAGACCCAGCACATTGATTTAAGACAAAAGTGTGTAATTCTTTAGTTCTCCTGTGGTGGTGCTGTAGAGAAAAGGAACACCTGCTGGTCCCCGGACAGATTACAGGCGATCATGGAAGGTCCCAGCAGGACACTCAGGTTATTACTGGGGCCTGCTCTAACAAAAAGAGATGATCCACAGAGGGGAAGGTCCCCACATCTCCTCAAAGTCATGTCCACCTTCTCCTAGGTTACAAGGAGGTTACTAGATGATCTACAGTTGCTAAAACAAGACGTACGCAATGACGCAAGTTTAATTTATGTGGTTTAACTAGTTATTTGCTGCAGCCTGGCACATGGTGCACATGGAGGAAGGAGGATGGTTCAGTGTTAGACATTTTTCTAGTGCATTGAACCCAGACTAATATTTCCTCTCTACATGACCCGTCCCCCTCCTCTAATTGTCAGAAGTTTGTCTATTACCCAGTGATTCCTACATGAGAAGTAACAAGGAATATACAGAATACTGACAGGCGCCCCTTCCCCCTGGGCACTGTATATCACTTCTCAGTTATTCTGATCGGAGTAGACCTGACAGTCCCCCCTCCCCACACCCCAGTAAATGACCTTAAAAAGACTGGTTCCCAGTACAGGACAGAAATAATAATAAATATAATAACAATGTTGTCTGGGATTACTCCTGCACACCGGAGGGAAGCAGTCAGGACCTGGACCATAAGAGGTTTTGAGTTTTCTAGACAAAATTTAGGCCTGGAGTTTTATCGTGAACATTCTCAGTAGATGGAGGTATAGTATTTTTGAGAAAGGAAAGGGCAGTGGGAGATCTGGGTCCACTTATAGGTGCTTATAGTGAGGATCCCCATCCTCACCTCTCTAAGTCTCAGACTGCACTGTTTGAGTGCACAGAAGAGAAAAGACAAAACATGCGAGGGGTTACGATGGCATCCATATGGGCCTACTATCCTATAGTGAGCACAGCAGCATGATGGAGAGAACAGCAGACTTGTGGTCAGCCTGGAAGTCACAGGATAACAGAACACTAGAAAATCACTATAATGCAGCAAATTCAGGATTTTACCTGGTTCGCACATGACTGTAAGAACTTCCCCTTAGATCAGGCAGATTAGAGCGATTCCATTACACAGATTAGAATAGACAGATTATCTAGTCAATTTAACGTAGTCTGAATCAGATTAGACAGATTAGACTGTGTTCACATCACATTTAGAGCCTGGAATCTCCTGACGTATACTCTGATGGAAACCTGTAACATATACTGTAGGTATATACAAGTAAGGTAAACTGATTTATACTGGACACCTCTGTTAATGTGAATGGAGTACTAAGGATGGCTTTAGCATTTACACTGGCACTTTATTCAGTCCTATGATGTGACACCATTCCTGTGAATGACTTTTTTTGAGAATTAGATAGATAAAGAGACCGATGGATGGATACGTACAGACAGACAATACAATCCTGGTGTCACAGGAGGCATCAAGTCCATTACCGTCTCTCAGAACTTTCTTGTACATGATCTATTCAGCTCGGATTACTCTATAGGATAATTATGCGTTTATGGGAAAATAAAACCTTTCAGCCTCCATTACGAGCCCCCCAGGACTGGCGGATACGGCTGGGGTGTAATTAATGCTGGGATGGCTCATTCAGCCACTTCACTAATGTGTGGGGGCGAAGTCTACTGTACATTACTATACAAGAGGACATTTCTGGGAAGGAGCCCAAACTCAGACATCATACAGTACTAGAGGCGGACTCCAAAACATGGCCAGCCTCCATTACAAGCATCTCCTTGAGGTGCTACATTCTCTTACAGATCAGTTTCCTTGGTTGTTCCTTCTAGTATTGCACATTTTGGGTAGATTTATCACTTCTATACATCAGAAAATGAGTATCACTACACAGGGAGGCCAGTTAAGGGTTAAAGTAACATCCTAGTCTTAAAAGCCAAGTTTTTGCCAATTTATATTATTCAAACACATCCAAAACGAAAAATAAATCAGTAAAAATGTCCTACCATTTTACATCTTCAGCACCTGTGCATCACCATTGTATCAGACTACAAACCAACAGCGTAGTCTGATCCTACAGTCACTCTTATATTTGTTTCTTACATCTTCCTAACATCCACTTGTTAGATTGTAGGAAACAGAGGAGAGATAGAAGGGTGAGTGGCCGCAAGATCTGACTACACATTTGTTGTTGGCGACCAAGGAGATGCATAGGTCTGCATGGATGCTGGAGAGACAGAAATAGTAGGAATTGTTTCATGAAAACATTAGCAAAGTTGCTTTATTTTTCATTTTAGATGAATTAGATCAATCTAAAAATTTGGTTTTGAAGGTGGTGTTTCAAGGGTATTTCTACACAAAATGCAGAATTACCCTAATGGATACTTCAGCCCAATAGTGAGCCTGAAAGTCCAAAAGACAACCCCATCACTTATTACTAAGGTCTGTTACATATGGGTTGGCTGAAAAATAACTTGATAATATATTCAGTGTGTACAATAATGCAATTCCATGTATTTTCTATAGACAGGGGGATTGCATGTTGTTCAGATCGCCTGTTCCACATAGGTTTCACCCATTTCTTTATGGGGTTGGTACGCTTTTACAACCAGGTATTTATTTTATCTAATACTTGTAAAATAAAAAAAATTAAAAATGGAGCAGCTTTCCAAGTAGTCTCCTGCTGTATTGTGTATACGGATACTTTACAGACCTTCACCATTGTTAGAGACTACAAACAAACCCCATGTAGTCTGATCCTATAGCCAGGGGTCCCTCCACTCCCTTTGCTTCTTACTAACCTGCAGATTTGGCTAGGGGTTACTCCTAAGGGAGCCTTCACATGATGTAACGCTGCGCTCATTCTGATCGTAAAAACACGTTCAGAATGAGCGCGTAAAAAGCAGCTCCCATTGACTTGAATGGCAACTGACATACGTGCGCTCCCCATTGAAATCAATGGGAGGCTTTTTTCCCTATGCTTTCAATGTGATACGCGCGTAATATAAAGTAATAAAGTCACCACTTAACCCCTTGTGCAAGGATCTGTTAGGCTGACTGGAAGTGAGCACACATGTGATGGCCCTTTACCAGCTGGCCAGAGTACATGGCAGTGGGAGGAAGGAGGCAGGTTCGGGCACAAGAGACCATGGATAGTATGTATTGGGGAAGGCATGTATTCCATTGGCCATGCCCAGATGCCGGTAGCAATAGACCGCCATTGTTACAGAAAAGTTGGAAGATTTCTTTAAGAAGTTAAGACTATTCAAAAAGTTTCTTTCTTTCACTTTTATTTTTTATTTAGATACACAGACCAATATAAAGGTGTATGCAGAAGTGTGCACATCCTCTAACGGAATGTATACTTATGCCATAACATACCATAACACAAATAGAACATCTTTTAATATTTCATACAAACCAAGACTCTTACACTGTGTGCCTTCTGGATATGCAGACACTTCACAGCGCATTTTCCCCACAGAAAGACGACTTTCCAGGTCACCTCATATGCCACATATAATGATTTCTGCTTTTTTCTTTGCCATCTGAGGGGTCACCTGTGCAGCCAGCGGGGGCGCTGAACACTCCTTCCCCCACTCCCTGCGGTTTTGTTCGTGATTATTACAGTGATTGGCACATAGTGGCCGCTGCCGGCTCTGATGTACCAGAGTCACATACCAGGGAGTAACCCTTTATTACACATGACTTCTTGTGCCACATAACATCTGCGGTGAGGAAATGTAACATCTTTAATGGCTTGTGGTTCACAACATTGCAGAGTAAGAGTCTAGTAATGGTATCAGTCCAAGAAAGCTTGTAAGAAATTGCTCTACAGGCCATACTTAGTCTTAGGTTAGGTTTGAGTTTTCCCAGGAATAAAATATTGATGATTTATCATTTGGATAGGTCATCCATATCAGATTGGTGGGTGTTTGTCTCCCATCATCCCCACATTCCTTGGGGCCACAGAGTTTGTATGAGCACTGTCTCCTATTCATGCTATATCAGTTATAGTGCTGTACATTGTATAGTGGCTGTGTTTGGTATTGCAGCTCAGTACTATTCCTTTCAATGGGACTGAGAAAGGACACGTGAGTGATATACCTAACGTCATACCTGGAATTACAGGAGTCAGATCCCCACCAAATAGTGATGATCTATACTAAATATGAGTTATCATTGTTTACCTTTTGAAGGACTTTTCCTGACACCAACCCTCTGCACCACTTGTAGCTTCTCTCTGGCAATAAAGGACACATGGACACTCCGCTCCTCATTGAAGTCCACTTTACGGAGGTAGAAGTTGTAAAGACAGGGAATGGAATAGTTCAGTGGAATACAGTTCATAATCCCATTCACTTAAAAGAGACTCAGTTGTTGCTGTACCATGTGACTCATGAACATGAATTCATCGGCATAAAGAAAAGGCTGTAGCACCTGTGAACGTCACAGACTCCTAAAACAGCTGAATGGCGGCGGTCTCAGTAGTCAGAACCCACCGATTATATTTTGATAAACATTGATGACCTGTCTTTAGGATAGATCAAGCCTTGGAAAACCCCTTTAAATATGGAGCAGTTTCTGCTCTATGTAACCTGGGCAATACCTGACGTCACACCATGCGGGAGCAGCAAACAACTTCTCCTGTGTTGCAATCCATAGGTGCAATTCTGTAGCGCTTCTACGGTGTCAGCGAGCATTGACCATGCAAAGACCAGCGCCATTTAAAGGGGCTCTATCAGCAAAATCATGCTGATAGAGCCCCACATATGCGCGAATAGCCTTTAAAAAGGCTATTCAGGCCCAGTAAATGTTATATTAAACTACCCCCCAGTTTTAAAATAAAACCCTAAAACAGAATGTGATAAACTTACCCATCGTGCACGGTGGGCGGGCATTCAGGGTCCGCCGTCTTCTTCATCCACGCCTCCTCTTCCTGCGATGTCCTCGGGTCCTGTCTTACTCGCGAACTGCCATTGATAAAAAATGGCGTGGGCGCATGCGCACTAGCATGCTGCTTCTACTACGACTACTGCGCATGCGCCCATGCCATTTTTTAATATAACCGTTTAATATAACATTTACTGTGCCTGAATAGCCTTTTTAAAGGCTATTCACGCATACATGGGGTTCTATCAGCATGATTTTGCTGATAGAGCCCCTTTAAAGCATGGCTCCCAACCATCCCAGATCTGGCGGGACAGTCCCAATTTTACACTGCTGTCCCTCCGCCCCGAATGGCTTACAGCTTGTTCTGGTATGCCCCTGAAGTGTTTTGCTCGTTAAACTTTGCCCCGATCCACTGGCTCTTATCCCAGGGTAAAGGCTAAATACAATACTCAGTAAGGTCCTTCTGACGGCAGACGGTCAAATAGTATTTTCTAGTCACATGACTGGGTTGGCGTGTCTTTGCTTGTAAAAAGATCCTTCCACGTAAAGAAAAGTTGTATCCCGGAGGAACGTGCAGAGATGTGGGGTGTAGGGTGTACTGTGTAAGGGGGAGAGTTGTGGGGTGCAGGATGTACTGTGTGTGTGGGGGGGGGGGAAGGGGAGAGTTGTGGGGTGTAAGGGCTCGTTCACATTTGCGCCCGGTCTCCGTTCATACAGGTTTGCGTTTCCTGCACAAAACAGAAGCAGGAGACGGAAAGCTGCAGGACTCTTTCAAACCCATTCATTTGAATGGGTTTGAAAGATGTCTGGCGTGAGTGCCTGTGAGCGTTTTATGCTCTGCGTCGCGAAACCGTTTTTTTTTTTTTTAAACAAACACAGAGTCGGACATGCAGTACTCTGTGTCCAGTTTAAAAAAAAACGGTTTTGCAGCAGAGAGCATAAAACGGTCACCGGCACTCACGGCCGGACCCGGTCTGACAGGTTTCTGTCTTCTGCATGCAGAAGACAGAAACCTGAAAACGGAGTCCGGGCGCTAATGTGAACCCAGCGTCAGGTGTACTGTGGGGGAGAGATGTGGCATGCAGGGTGTAGTGTGCGGCAGGAGAGATGTGGGGTGCATGGTGTATTGTGGGGGAGAGATGTGGGGTGTAAAGTGTACTGTGGGGGGGGGGGGTAGAGATGTGGGGTGTAAGGTGGGGTGCACCCAAAGAGAAATGGCTGAGAATGGGCGGAGTCAATTTAGAAGTCAGTGGAGCTAAATTTGCTACGGCGTGCATAGAATGTCCTTTAAAAGTTGGGAGATATGTTTAAAGGGACAGTGTCCTACAACACAATACATAATACAACAGTAAACCACACTTTGCACCAACCTACTGCACTTCCATGTTACTGCATTTAGACCGGGAGTTAACCCTTCCTATGAAACTATTGAAAAGTTTAAGGTATGCGTCTGGATAACTTTGCTATCATGCTCTACCCTGTCAGGCTCTGCCCTAGTCATCACACCTGGAGGGCTCCCTTAAATAAAAGAAACCTAAACATGAAAGATTATTACATATCAGTAAGATAATTCAGTTTCTTTCCATTTTACTGAGCTGAAAACTGACAATTTAGACAAAGGGACCGTTAACAATTCATGTTCAGAATATAAAACAATCGATATCCCCTAAAAGCCTATTCACACATGATGCGTATACTTTGTGTGGTTAACTACGGCTCCAGGCAGCTCCTGTATCCTATGGGGCAGATTTACAAAGCAAAATTCTCCAGAATTCTGATGTAATTCGTTGCCACATATATTATGTGTTCTACACCGTTTCATAATGTGCTCGAAAGGGGAGTGTGGCTTCAAGGAAAAGTGTGTAGCTTGTGAAAGTGGGCATGGCCTATGTTGTGACATCACGTGCCAAACTATGCACCAAAATTTGTGATAAATCTGGTATTGTTTAAGCCAAACCTGGGCAAAGTACGGCCCGTGGGCCACATCCAGCCCTCTGACTGATTCAGTCCGGCCCGCTTAGCTTGACTAGGGAGGCGTGTATAGGGGGCGTATCTTAGTGCCGGCAGGACAGTGCAAGAAGATGGAGACGTGGTGTGTGTCCTAAGGTACTGAGAGGAGAATGTGAGATGCAGGGTGGAGAGTGTGTGTGTGTCTCAGTAACCTAGGGGCAGAGAAGGGAAATGATGGCAGATGGAGGGGGGGAGGGGGGGACATGAAACTGGTGACAGATGGAGGGGGGGGGGACATGAAATGGGGCAGATGAAGGGGGATATGAAACTGAGGGAGAAATGGAGGAAGGACATGAAATTGGGGGTAGATGAAGGGGCACTTAAACTGGGGGGGCATTAAACTGGGGACAACTGGAGGGGGCATTAAACCGTGGAGGTAGCTGTAGGGGGACCTGTCTGCCTCTAGTTGCCCCCAGTTTAATGTCACCCTCCAGCTACCCCTACGGTTTTATGTCTGCTTCTAGCTGCCACGTTTAATGTCCCCCTCTAGTTGCCCCCAGTTTCATGTCCCGCTCCAGATGTCATTAATTTATTGCCCCCCTCCAACTTCTCCCACTGTCTAATGTCCCCCTCCAGCTGCTCCAGTTTCATGTCCCCTCTAGTTTCCACCAGCTTAAACTGGGGCACCAGGAGAGGGACTTAATACTGTGGGGCAGTTGGAAAGGAATATATAATGTGGGGACATATCATGTACAAGTGACTGTAGGAGGACTATACTGTGTGGGGGCACATGGTAAGATGATTGGGAATGGGCGGAGTCAACATAGAAGTGGGTGGAGCTAAATTAGTCACAGCGCAGCCCTCAAGCATAGTTTCAAAATCTTATGCGGCCACATGGGAAAAATTAATTGCGCACCCCTGGTTTAAGCGCATGTTCCCATGGCGGATCTCATTGTATTCATTTGCCAGTTCTATGGTGAGGGGATCTGGCTCCACCCTCCTTAGTGTGTCTTGCTCCGCCCACTTTCATAAAAAGTGGCAAGCTGGACATGGAGTCAACAATGTGGAGCATCTTTGCAGTAAAAAAAAAAAGGGCTGTTCACCAAAGATGCTCCATATTAGTTCCCATGTATGCCAGATAATAATTAAATAAAGGTTAAATTGCCCCAGTATTAGTAAATCTGTCCCATCAGAATCTGACACCGTTATAAGTCTGGCACAGTACAAGACTGTCTAGTCTGATCTCATTTATAGACAGTACTAGCCTCTGCCAGCGACTCCGTCTGCGTGTTGTTGGCGTCAATGATCTGCCTATATTCAGCAAATTGCTGCCTTCGATGGTTTGCCTGCTCTGGTGTTTCGGCAGTTCTTAAGCTGTCCTGCTGATGAACTTTTTCCTCACGCCATCCCTGTGATTGTTCCAGCATCTCAGCAGCTCACTGGGGCGCCATATAATAAGCGTGTTGATAATCCGCCTGCTCCGGCGTTTCGGCAGCTGTCAAGCTAAACTTGTTTCTTCCTTCTGGCTACCTTCATAGCTGTCGCTGTTTTAGAATTATGCAACAAATTAGATTTTCTTTTGCATGTTTAAAAGTAGCAAACTGACAATTTGGATTAAGGGTGCATTCACACTGAGTAAACGCTAGCTTATTCTGAACGTGAAACACGTTCAGAATAAGCGGCGTCTAAAGCAGCTCCATTCATCTCTATGGGAGCCGGCATACGAGCGCTCCCCATAGAAATGAATGGGATGCTGCTTTCACTCCAAGCAGTCCCATTGAAGTGAATGGGAAGTGCCGGCGTGTACGCTCCGGCATGAGCAGAGCTTGCCGTACACGCCGGCATAGAGATGAATGGAGCTGCTTTAGACGCCGCTTATTCTGAACGTGTTTTACGTTCAGAATAAGCTAGCATTTACTCAGTGTGAATGCACCCTAAAGGTGTTTCCCATCCAGTGTGTCAGCATGTTGCCTGGAGCTGATCAGATAATATGAAAAATCTCTACACAGAATGGACTGAGGGTTAGCTGAGTGTTTACATAAAGAGATAACAGACCAGGCTTTATCCGAACCTGAGATAAGCTGCTGGCAAGAGCAGTGTAATATAGTATGTGAACATAAATTCTTAACAATCGTGAAGCCATGTCATTTACTGGGATAAGTAGCAGCCTATGTGTTAATCGGTTACTAATTATCTATGTGCCAAATTTCATTCAAATCCGTTCAGCAGTTTTAACATGATTGAGTAACAAACACATCCAAATACACAAACTTTCACATTTATAAGATGGATAGGATAGGATTAGTAAATGTGCCCCTGTGTCTGTAGTGGGAAAAGGGGGTTGGGGCTCCCATCACTATGGAAAATATGCAAAGGTCTTTATCCAGTTCATGTTATGTGGAGTCTGCTACTAGAAAGACCCTTTAGTAGGGTACCCTAAAATGGCAGACTTGGCTTGAGACTTCACTGTGTGCATTATCCCTGTTCTGTGGCATCATTGTGTTTATTATCTCTGTACTGTTACATCACTGTGTGTATTATCCTGTACTGTGACATCACTGTGTGTATTATCCCTGTACTGTGACATCACTGTGTGTATTATCCCTGTACTGTGACATCACTGTGTATATTATCACTGTACTGTGACATCACTGTGTGTATTATCTCTAAACTGTGACATCACTGTATTATCTCTGTACTGTTACATCACTGTGTGTATTATCCTGTACTGTGACATCACTGTGTGTATTATCCTGTGCTGTGACATCACTGTGTGTATTATCCCTGTACTGTGACATCACTGTATTATCTCTGTACTGTTACATCACTGTGTGTATTATCTCTGTACTGTGACATCACTGTGTGTATGATCCCTGTACTGTGACATCACTGTGTGTATTATCCTGTACTGTGACATCACTGTGTGTATTATTCCTGTACTGTGACATCACTGTGTGTATTATTCCTGTACTGTGACATCACTGTGTGTATTATCCCTGTACTGTGACATCACTGTATTATCTCTGTACTGTTACATCACTGTGTGTATTATCCTGTACTGTGACATCACTGTGTGTATTATCCTGTGCTGTGACATCACTGTGTGTATTATCCCTGTACTGTGACATCACTGTATTATCTCTGTACTGTTACATCACTGTGTGTATTATCTCTGTACTGTGACATCACTGTGTGTATTATCCCTGTGCTGTGACATCACTGTGTGTATTATCCCTGTACTGTGACATCACTGTGTGTATTATCTCTGTACTGTGACATCACTGTGTGTATTATCTCTGTACTGTGACATCACTGTGTGTATTATCCTGTACTGTGACATCACTGTGTGTATTATCCCTGTACTGTGACATCACGGTGTGTATTATCTCTGTACTGTGACATCACTGTGTGTATTATCCTGTACTGTGACATCACTGTGTGTATTATCCCTGTACTGTGACATCACTGTGTGTATTATCTCTGTACTGTGACATCACTGTGTGTATTATCTCTGTACTGTTACATCACTGTGTGTATTATCCTGTACTGTGACATCACTGTGTATATTATCACTGTACTGTGACATCACTGTGTGTATTATCCCCGTACTGTTACATCACTGTGTGTATTATCCTGTACTGTGACATCACTGTGTGTATTATCTCTGTACTGTGACATCACTGTGTGTATTATCCCCGTACTGTGACATCACTGTGTGTATTATCTCTGTACTGTGACATCACTGTGTGTATTATCCTGTACTGTGACATCACTGTGTGTATTATCTCTGTACTGTTACATCACTGTGTGTATTATCCCTGTACTGTGACATCACTGTGTGTATTATCCCTGTACTGTGACATCACTGTATGTATTATCCTGTACTGTGACATCACTGTGAGTATTATCCCTGTGCTGTGACATCACTGTGTGTATTATCCCTGTACTGTGACATCACTGTGTGCATTATCCCAACACTGTGACATCACTGTGTATATTATCCCGGCACTGTGTGCATTATCATGTACTGTGACTTCACTGTATGCATTAACCCTGTATTGTGACATCATGGGGTTTATTATCCCTGTACTGCATACCTCCCAACTTTGTGACCCATACCTCTCATTCTCACCCATTTTTTAACACAGTATAATGCCCCTACAATAACCCTAACATTATTTGACCCTGCATTATAATGTTCCCCTCCAGTTACCCCACAGTATGAAGTCCCTCTCCTCGTTCCCCAGTTTAAACCGGGTGCAAATAGAGGGGCACATTAAACTGGGGCAGCTGGAGGGGGACATTAAAAGGGATTCTATCATTAGAATCCGTTTTTCTTCAAATAACACATTGGAATCGCCTTTATAAAGGCCATTCTTCTCCTACCTTTAGAGAGCACAGGGGACGCCCATGTGTTTTCTGAAGACTCATTTGCATACGAAAGAAAAAAGAAAATTTACAGAAACAGCGGCGCGGATCAGAACAATAAAGGTAGGAGAAGAATAGCCTTTACAAAGCCTATCCCATCCTGGTATTTGAAGGAACAGGGATTCTAATGATAGAATCCCTATAAACTAGGGGGCAGCTAGAGGCAGACATGTCCACTCCTGCAACCCCCACGGTTTAATGTCCTCCTCCAGTTGCCACCAATTTAATGCCCCCTCCATCTGCCCCAGTTTAATTAACTCTGTACTGTGACATCACTATGTGTACATTAACTCTGTACTGTGACATCACTGTATTATCCCTGTACTGTGACATCACTGTGCGTATTATCCCTGTACTGTGACATCACTGTTCGTATTATCCCTGTACTGTGACATCACTGTGCGTATTATCTCTGTACTGTGACATCACTGTGCGTATTATCCCTGTACTGTGACATCACTGTTCGTAATATCCCTGTACTGTGACATCACTGTGCGTATTATCTCTGTACTGTGACATCACTGTGCGTATTATCCCTTTACTGTGACATCACTGTGTGTATTATCTCTGTACTGTGACATCACTATGTGTATTATCCCTGTACTGTGACATCACTGTGTGCATTATCTCTGTACAGTGACATCACTGTGTGTATTATCCCTGTACTGTGACATCACTATGTGTATTATCCCTTTACTGTGACATCACTGTGTGTACTATCTCTGTACTGTGACATCACTATGTGTATTATCCCTGTACTGTGACATCACTGTGTGCATTATCTCTGTACAGTGACATCACTGTGTGTATTATCCCTGTACTGTGACATCACTGTGTGCATTATCTCTGTACAGTGACATCACTGTGTGTATTATCCCTGTACTGTGACATCACTGTGTGTATTATCCCTGTACTGTGACATCACTGTGTGTATTATCTCTGTACTGTGACATCACTGTGTGTATTATCTCTAAACTGTGACATCACTGTATTATCTCTGTACTGTTACATCACTGTGTGTATTATCCTGTACTGTGACATCACTGTGTGTATTATCCTGTGCTGTGACATCACTGTGTGTATTATCCCTGTACTGTGACATCACTGTATTATCTCTGTACTGTTACATCACTGTGTGTATTATCTCTGTACTGTGACATCACTGTGTGTATGATCCCTGTACTGTGACATCACTGTGTGTATTATCCTGTACTGTGACATCACTGTGTGTATTATTCCTGTACTGTGACATCACTGTGTGTATTATTCCTGTACTGTGACATCACTGTATTATCTCTGTACTGTTACATCACTGTGTGTATTATCCTGTACTGTGACATCACTGTGTGTATTATCGCTGTACTGTGACATCACTGTATTATCTCTGTACTGTTACATCACTGTGTGTATTATCCTGTACTGTGACATCACTGTGTGTATTATCCTGTGCTGTGACATCACTGTGTGTATTATCCCTGTACTGTGACATCACTGTATTATCTCTGTACTGTTACATCACTGTGTGTATTATCTCTGTACTGTGACATCACTGTGTGTATTATCCCTGTGCTGTGACATCACTGTGTGTATTATCCCTGTACTGTGACATCACTGTGTGTATTATCTCTGTACTGTGACATCACTGTGTGTATTATCTCTGTACTGTGACATCACTGTGTGTATTATCCTGTACTGTGACATCACTGTGTGTATTATCCCTGTACTGTGACATCACGGTGTGTATTATCTCTGTACTGTGACATCACTGTGTGTATTATCCTGTACTGTGACATCACTGTGTGTATTATCCCTGTACTGTGACATCACTGTGTGTATTATCTCTGTACTGTGACATCACTGTGTGTATTATCTCTGTACTGTTACATCACTGTGTGTATTATCCTGTACTGTGACATCACTGTGTATATTATCACTGTACTGTGACATCACTGTGTGTATTATCCCCGTACTGTTACATCACTGTGTGTATTATCCCTGTACTGTGACATCACTGTGTGTATTATCCCTGTACTGTGACATCACTGTATGTATTATCCTGTACTGTGACATCACTGTGAGTATTATCCCTGTGCTGTGACATCACTGTGTGTATTATCCCTGTACTGTGACATCACTGTGTGCATTATCCCAACACTGTGACATCACTGTGTATATTATCCCGGCACTGTGTGCATTATCATGTACTGTGACTTCACTGTATGCATTAACCCTGTATTGTGACATCATGGGGTTTATTATCCCTGTACTGCATACCTCCCAACTTTGTGACCCATACCTCTCATTCTCACCCATTTTTTAACACAGTATAATGCCCCAACAATAACCCTAACATTATTTGACCCTGCATTATAATGTTCCCCTCCAGTTACCCCACAGTATGAAGTCCCTCTCCTCGTTCCCCAGTTTAAACCGGGTGCAAATAGAGGGGCACATTAAACTGGGGCAGCTGGAGGGGGACATTAAAAGGGATTCTATCATTAGAATCCGTTTTTCTTCAAATAACACATTGGAATCGCCTTTATAAAGGCCATTCTTCTCCTACCTTTAGAGAGCACAGGGGACGCCCATGTGTTTTCTGAAGACTCATTTGCATACGAAAGAAAAAAGAAAATTTACAGAAACAGCGGCGCGGATCAGAACAATAAAGGTAGGAGAAGAATAGCCTTTACAAAGCCTATCCCATCCTGGTATTTGAAGGAACAGGGATTCTAATGATAGAATCCCTATAAACTAGGGGGCAGCTAGAGGCAGACATGTCCACTCCTGCAACCCCCACGGTTTAATGTCCTCCTCCAGTTGCCACCAATTTAATGCCCCCTCCATCTGCCCCAGTTTAATTAACTCTGTACTGTGACATCACTATGTGTACATTAACTCTGTACTGTGACATCACTGTGTGTATTATCTCTGTACTGTGACATCACTGTGAGTATTATCCCTGTACTGTAACATCACTGTGTGTATTATCTCTGTACTGTGACATCACTGTGTGTATTATCTCTGTACTGTGACATCACTGTGTGTATTATCTCTGTACTGTGACATCACTGTGTGTATTATCTCTGTACTGTGACATCACTGTATTATCCCTGTACTGTGACATCACTGTGTGTATTATCTCTGTACTGTGACATCACTGTGTGTATTATCCCTGTACTGTGACATCACTGTGTGTATTATCCCTGTACTGTGACATCACTGTGTGTATTATCCCTGTACTGTGACATCACTGTGTGTATTATCCCTGTACTGTGACATCACTGTGTGTATTATCCCTGTACTGTGACATCACTGTGTGTATTATCCCTGT
The DNA here is from genome assembly GCF_031893055.1 of Leptodactylus fuscus. Classification (NCBI taxonomy): domain Eukaryota; kingdom Metazoa; phylum Chordata; class Amphibia; order Anura; family Leptodactylidae; genus Leptodactylus; species Leptodactylus fuscus. The sequence goes on from NC_134275.1 coordinate 39,510,614, forward strand.
ACTGTGACATCACTGTGTGTATTATCTCTGTACTGTGACATCACTGTGAGTATTATCCCTGTACTGTAACATCACTGTGTGTATTATCTCTGTACTGTGAGATGACTGTGTGTATTATCCCTGTACTGTGACATCACTGTGTGTATTATCTCTGTACTGTGACATCACTGTGTGTATTATCCCTGTACTGTGACATCACTGTGTGTATTATCTCTGTACTGTGACATCACTGTGTGTATTATCCCTGTACTGTGACTTCATTGTGTGTATTATCCCTGTACTGTAACATCACTGTATTATCCCTGTACTGTGACATCACTGTGTGTATTATCTCTGTACTGTGAGATGACTGTGTGTATTATCTCTGTACTTTGACATCACTTTGAGTATTATCCCTGTACTGTAACATCACTGTGTGTATTATCCCTGTACTGTGACATCACTGTGTGTACATTATCCCTGTACTGTGGCATCACTGTGTGTAAGACACAAAGCAAAATCGGAACACAAAATAAACGTAAATATATCAGTTCCATTATGTATTCTACGCCCTATAAACACATGTCCTTACCACAAAAAGCGCAAACACAAACCACAAAAAAGGGGCAAGTATGACATAATAAACACACTAATAATAAAAATCTCAAAAAATCTTTATTATAATAATTTAACACATACACAAAATAGGACGATGCAAAGAAAGCAAATGTACACATACACAAATGGGTATAATGGATGCCACAGCAAATAGTGGTCCCTGTGAATACTGCTAGTTTCCCTCATGAGCCATAATAAAGTACAAAATACACACTCTCGTATTATGTATTGAAATTCACATAGGTGAGTGTTACCATCATAAACAACTATATAGGACACAAATATAAATTCTGACTCCCAGTATTTTTATGTTCACCCCTAAGGATGAACAATAGATACTATAATATCAAAGACTACAGGTCCTATTAAGATTTATCTTACTTCCTGTATACAAAGAGCGGCGTATACATTGCCCTCAGAGGTCTAGTAACCACCATATGTTAGAAGAAAGACATGTTGCAAGTACAAGAAGATTTGTATAGACACTCACCCATGGGGAAGGTAATCAGCAGATCACCAGGGACGGGCACCCACTACCCAAACCCCGACGCGCGTTTCGGCGCAGAGAGCCTTCGTCAGGAGGAGGAAACATACATGTTCCCTATTTATATGCCGGCATATAACATTGGGGTCCAATGGGAGCAGTCCCAGCTGCTCACAATAAACTCGCATCATTGCGAGTGTACGCCGCGGGCGAATGGCGGCGCATGCGCATGGTGGCACACGGACAGAACACATGACCGGGACCCGAGGTATCGCGGTCACGTGACCGTGATCTCGCGATGTTACGGCTCCGGCATGTGTTCGTGCGAGCGCCCACCAGGCATGCGCACTCACCCGTTGCAATATGTTATACAGTTACTATGGACTCATCCAAAGGACCCCAAAGACTATGGGTTAAAGAGATAGTAACCTATATTAAATTCAGAACAATGGAAGTATACAATCAAGATACCTTTACAGGCTAATAATTACATTATGTACCAGGTGATATTGTGTATTATAAATACATTAATAAAGTGCAAATACAATTCAAAATAGCACCAGAAGACAAAAGGTGCTATATAAAATGTTACAATATATATGAAAATTGTGTATTAAATAACAGAGGTGACACATATATTGGCCCTTGCTAAATGTGATACCAACATTAACCAATATGGTATACAAAAATATTAAATATTATATTTAAATATATATTCTATCAAAGAATGTTTTTATATACTACATCCATAAATAGTGATAATACATTACAGTGATTAAAGAGAAAATAATAAAAAATAATAAAAATTGGAAAATAAAAAATAATAAATAAAAATAAAAAGTGAAAATAAAAATATATAAATAAAAATAAGATGAAAGTGATAATAATAATGATAATAATAATAATAATAAAAATAAAAAACTTGATTGAAGACTTCCGAGAGAACACTTATTAGAATTTCCGAAAGGACACATACATGGCAGACAATATCTGTAACAGAAAAGACAATATAAGTACAAATACTATAAAAAAGATATTTTACCATTACCGACAAACAAACAAAGAACAAACGAAGAACATATAAAAATGTCAAAACAGCGCTCATGAGCTCATAAAAAGGAGCCAAAACCAAGAGTTTCATTTAAACCATTCGGGGCAAGGGTGCCAAGTCTCCAGATCCATTTTGTTTCTAATTGAGCTAATCTCTTCTTTAGATTACCCCCCCGGATGTTAATAGGAAGGGTATCAATGCCACAAACTTTTAATAAAGATGGATCTTTACTGTGGTACAAAGAGAAATGTCTTGCTATTGGCTTAGATCTATCTGTATCTAGATCCGAAATGGATCTGATATCTCGTACATGCTCCCGTATACGTAATTTCAATTCCCGAGTAGTTAGACCAATATAGATCTTGCCGCAAGGGCATGTAGCATGATAGATCACAAATTTTGTATTGCAATCAATACGACATCTAATCTTAAACGTTTTATCTCCCCTTGCGTTGCGAAATTCTGTTGTCCTAACCATATTGGGACATATTGGTCTAACTACTCGGGAATTGAAATTACGTATACGGGAGCATGTACGAGATATCAGATCCATTACGGATCTAGATACAGATAGATCTAAGCCAATAGCAAGACATTTCTCTTTGTACCACAATAAAGATCCATCTTTATTAAAAGTTTGTGGCATTGATACCCTTCCTATTAACATCCGGGGGGGTAATCTAAAGAAGAGATTAGCTCAATTAGAAACAAAATGGATCTGGAGACTTGGCACCCTTGCCCCGAATGGTTTAAATGAAACTCTTGGTTTTGGCTCCTTTTTATGAGCTCATGAGCGCGGTTTTGACATTTTTATATGTTCTTCGTTTGTTCTTTGTTTGTTTGTCGGTAATGGTAAAATATCTTTTTTATAGTATTTGTACTTATATTGTCTTTTCTGTTACAGATATTGTCTGCCATGTATGTGTCCTTTCGGAAATTCTAATAAGTGTTCTCTCGGAAGTCTTCAATCAAGTTTTTTATTTTTATTATTATTATCATTATTATTATCACTTTCATCTTATTTTTATTTATATATTTTTATTTTCACTTTTTATTTTTATTTATTTATTTTTTATTTTACAATTTTTATTATTTTTTATTATTTTCTCTTTAATCACTGTAATGTATTATCACTATTTATGGATGTAGTATATAAAAACATTCTTTGATAGAATATATATTTAAATATAATATTTAATATTTTTGTATACCATATTGGTTAATGTTGGTATCACATTTAGCAAGGGCCAATATATGTGTCACCTCTGTTATTTAATACACAATTTTCATATATATTGTAACATTTTATATAGCACCTTTTGTCTTCTGGTGCTATTTTGAATTGTATTTGCACTTTATTAATGTATTTATAATACACATTATCACCTGGTACATAATGTAATTATTAGCCTGTAAAGGTATCTTGATTGTATACTTCCATTGTTCTGAATTTAATATAGGTTACTATCTCTTTAACCCATAGTCTTTGGGGTCCTTTGGATGAGTCCATAGTAACTGTATAACATATTGCAACGGGTGAGTGCGCATGCCTGGTGGGCGCTCGCACGAACACATGCCGGAGCCGTAACATCGCGAGATCACGGTCACGTGACCGCGATACCTCGGGTCCCGGTCATGTGTTCTGTCCGTGTGCCACCATGCGCATGCGCCGCCATTCGCCCGCGGCGTACACTCGCAATGATGCGAGTTTATTGTGAGCAGCTGGGACTGCTCCCATTGGACCCCAATGTTATATGCCGGCATATAAATAGGGAACATGTATGTTTCCTCCTCCTGACGAAGGCTCTCTGCGCCGAAACGCGCGTCGGGGTTTGGGTAGTGGGTGCCCGTCCCTGGTGATCTGCTGATTACCTTCCCCATGGGTGAGTGTCTATACAAATCTTCTTGTACTTGCAACATGTCTTTCTTCTAACATATGGTGGTTACTAGACCTCTGAGGGCAATGTATACGCCGCTCTTTGTATACAGGAAGTAAGATAAATCTTAATAGGACCTGTAGTCTTTGATATTATAGTATCTATTGTTCATCCTTAGGGGTGAACATAAAAATACTGGGAGTCAGAATTTATATTTGTGTCCTATATAGTTGTTTATGATGGTAACACTCACCTATGTGAATTTCAATACATAATACGAGAGTGTGTATTTTGTACTTTATTATGGCTCATGAGGGAAACTAGCAGTATTCACAGGGACCACTATTTGCTGTGGCATCCATTATACCCATTTGTGTATGTGTACATTTGCTTTCTTTGCATCGTCCTATTTTGTGTATGTGTTAAATTATTATAATAAAGATTTTTTGAGATTTTTATTATTAGTGTGTTTATTATGTCATACTTACCCCTTTTTTGTGGTTTGTGTGGCATCACTGTGTACATTATCCCTGTACTGTGACATCACTGTGTGTATTACGCCTGTACTGTGACATCACAATGTGTATTACGCCTGTACTGTGACATCACTGTGGGTATTATCCCTGTACTGTGACATCACTGTGTGTATTATCCCTGTACTGTGACATCACTGTGTGTATTATCTCTGTACTGTGACATCACTGTGTGTATTATCCCTGTACTGTGACATCACTGTGTGTATTATCCCTGTACTGTGACATCACTGTGTGTATTATCCCTGTACTGTGACATCACTGTGTGTATTATCCCTGTACTGTGACATCACTGTGTTTATTATCTCTGTACTGTGACATCACTGTGTGTATTATCCCTGTACTGTGACATCACTGTGTGTATTATCCCTGTACTGTGACATCACTGAGTGTATTATCCCTGTACTGTGACATCACTGTGTGTATTATCCCTGTACTGTGACATCACTGTGTGTATTATCCCTGTACTGTGACATCACTGTGTGTATTATCCCTGTACTGTGACATCACTGTGTGTATTATCCCTGTACTGTGACATCACTGTGTGTATTATCTCTGTACTGTGACATCACTGTGAGTATTATCCCTGTACTGTAACATCACTGTGTGTATTATCTCTGTACTGTGAGATGACTGTGTGTATTATCCCTGTACTGTGACATCACTGTGTGTATTATCTCTGTACTGTGACATCACTGTATTATCCCTGTACTGTGACATCACTGTGTGTATTATCTCTGTACTGTGACATCACTGTGTGTATTATCCCTGTGCTGTGACATCACTGTGTGTATTATCCCTGTGCTGTGACATCACTGTGTGTATTATCCCTGTGCTGTGACATCACTGTGTGCATTATCCCTGTACTGTGACATCACTGTGTGTATTATCCCTGTACTGTGACATCACTGTGTGTATTATCCCTGTACTGTGACATCACTGTGTGTATTATCCCTGTACTGTGACATCACTGTGTGTATTATCCCTGTGCTGTGACATCACTGTGTGTATTATCCCTGTACTGTGACATCACTGTGTGTATTATCCCTGTACTGTGACATCACTGTGTGTATTATCCCTGTACTGTGACATCACTGTGTGTATTATCTCTGTACTGTGACATCACTGTGTGTATTAGCTCTGTACTGTGACATCACTGTGAGTATTATCCCTGTACTGTAACATCACTGTGTGTATTATCTCTGTACTGTGAGATGACTGTGTGTATTATCCCTGTACTGTGACATCACTGTGTGTATTATCTCTGTACTGTGACATCACTGTATTATCCCTGTACTGTGACATCACTGTGTGTATTATCCCTGTGCTGTGACATCACTGTGTGTATTATCCCTGTACTGTGACATCACTGTGTGTATTATCCCTGTACTGTGACATCACTGTGTGTATTATCCCTGTACTGTGACATCACTGTGTGTATTATCCCTGTACTGTGACATCACTGTGTGTATTATCTCTGTACTGTGACATCACTGTGTGTATTATCTCTGTACTGTGACATCACTGTGTGTATTATCCCTGTACTGTGACATCACTGTGTGTATTATCCCTGTACTGTGACATCACTGTGTGTACATTATCCCTGTACTGTGACATCACTGTGTGTATTATCCCTGTACTGTGACATCACTGTGTACATTATCCCTGTACTGTGACATCACTGTGTGTATTATGCCTGTACTGTGACATCACAATGTGTATTACGCCTGTACTGTGACATCACTGTGGGTATTATCTCTGTAATGTGACATCATCATGATTTGCGTCCCCAAACAGTCACATTAGGTGGATATATTATACATCTCATGCCTTGTTTGGCAGACCTTGACAAGTCAGTGACTGTAATATGTAGCTTCCCCCGCACACATCCCCCTACCTGAGCTGTAGAACTAGCCTCTGGAATTGTGATTCATGTGATTCAGGTTAGCAGCAGCCAGATCATGCTGAGAATTTCCGCACAAGTTGCTGAAGTTGTAGATTCAACAACGGTACTCCAATGGTCTCCCCTGCCAACTCTTCACCTGTTGCAAAACTCCCAGCATGCCCCAAAAGCTATATTCTCACTCTATCATTCCTGTACCTATGTGCATACAGCTCCTATACGGATCTGTGTGTCTCCATGCCTGCAGACTACAAACACAACCTGTGTAGTCTAACCTTACAGTCACATATTACTCCAAGCCCTCTGCTAATTATTTGCTGTAAGTGCACAGATGCCACACAAAGGCATTTGCAAATGTGTACATACCCTTTAAATAACAGACACCTATTTTAGACAAACCTATTTGGACCCTTACCATTGGCACCCCTCTTTTCCAGAGCAGGAGGCTTACAAACATGTCTATTGCAATAAATATATACACACTATCAATTATCTCTCAAGTATAATACTGTACACCATAGAAACATCCAATGGACTAGCGCCACCTAGTGACTTTAAAAAAAAAAAAGCCTTGTCTAGCAAGTTCAGACTTTCCAGGAAAGAAAACAAAAATAGGCAGGTGGAAAACTTTCCTACAGACTGTGAATGACGACAGGATTGGGATTTGGTTTGCTTTCATAGCAAGCGACATTTCAATGTTTCTTTAAGGGCGCCTTCTGCCCTCACCTTGTTCCTCCCATGGTAATGTCCCTCTCCTAAAAGGGACGAGAAGGCGAGGCATTGAAAATTCTGTGACTGTGAATAATACTAAGGATTACAAACTCTATGCCCACTATATACCCACCGCTTACTACCCTGGGTGAGATAAAGTACTTCTGTCCTGCAGCCTGTTCTCTGGAGATATAACCTGATGTGATGAGAAGACATATCAATTCTAACCAGCTATGGAAGATTCAGCACTGCCCATAGGGGGCGGTGTTATAGTAGTGCAAAAATATTCAAAAATGTTGCTGTTGTGGCATTATTCAGCAGGGGCAATAGTGAGAAGACAATGTAGTTATTCTCAGGAGGATCTCTCCCTATATACAAGTGTTGTGGTTGGGCCTGGTACTATATGTCGCCCAGTCCCAATCACTTGAGCTGCAGTACCAGAAGTGAACACAACGTATCGATGGTGCTGTGTCATTGTAAACATTGCAGGGAATGTAGCAAAGCCCAGGATGCTGGGAGTCAAATCTCACACTCACACATTCTATGGTTAGGCCTTCAGCTTTATAATTCCACCTTTACTCCTCCCCTATGCTTTACACTGTAGCTGACTCTTCAAAAGGAACCTAGAAATTTGCCTTAAAGGGATCATACCACCAGACCCCAGCATAGCACCCCCAGCCCGCAGATAGATAGGTCGGGGTCACCTGAAACAAATGGTGCATTTCCTTTGTAAATAAGATAAGATAAACCTTTAATAGTCCCACGGGTGGGGAAATTTCAGCATGTTACAGCAGCATCATAAGCTGAGAGGAGAAGATATACTGTACTAGGAGTCCATGGCAGCTAAGGAACAGAAGAAGGAAGACTTCATACTCAAAAACATTAGTTCTCTGTGCGGAGTGATCTTCGCTTGGACTGATGTAGATTATACAGCCTGGTCGCGGTTGGAAGGAAGGACTTGCGATAGCTCCTTCTCACACTTGGGGTGAAGCAGACGGTCACTTACAGTGCTGCCAAGTGCCATCAGGGTCCCATACATGGGGTGAGATTTGTTCTCCCGCATGGAGGTCACCACAGACAGTATCCTTCTGTCACCCACCACCTATACTGGGTCCAGGGGGCTCCTCAGGACAGAGCTGGCCCTTCTGATCAGCCTGTCCAGTCTATTTCTGTCTCTGGCTGATATACTGCTCCCCCAGCAGGCCACACCGAAAAAGATGGCTGAAGCAACCACAGAGTTGAAAAAGGCCCTAAGAAGTGTCCCCTGGACTCCGAAGGCCCTCAGCCTCCTGAGCAGGTAGAGTCTGCTGTGGCCCTTTCTGTGCAGCGCCTCCAGGTGATCAGCCCAGTCTAGTTTATTATTGAGGATCACGCCCAGATACTTATAGGTCCTGACTATCTCAATGCATGTCCCTTGGATCTCCACTGGGGTCGGAGCACTCCTCTGTTTCCCAAAGTCCACCACCATCTCCTTGGTCTTCCCAGCATTAATCCTGAGCTGGTTCTGCTGGCACCATTCAACAAAGTCTCGGTTTAAGTCTCTGTATTCCCTATCGTCGCCATCAGTGATAAGGCCGACTATTGCAGAGTCATCGGAGTACTTCTGAAAGTAACAGCTGGAGGAGTTGTGCCTAAAGTCAGCAGTGTACAGTGTGAAGAGAAATGGGGCAAGAACTGTACCTTGTGGTGCCCCCGTACTACAGATCACAGTGTCAAACACACAGTCCCGGGCTCTCACATACTGAGGGCGGTTTGTCAGGTAGTCTAGGATCCAGTTGGACAGGTGATGGTCCACTCCACCAAGGTTCAGCTTCTCCCTCAGTAGTCCTGGCTGAATGGTGTTGAAGGCACTGGGAAATCAAAGAACATTATTCTCAGTGTTCCCGGGTTTCTCCAGGTGAGAGAGAGCTCTATGAAGAAGGTGGATGATGGCTTCATCTACCCCAATGCCCGGCCGGTAGGCAAACTGGAGGGGGTCCAGAGCGGAGCTCACTAGGGGGCGTAGGCGTGTCAGGACAAGTCTCTCTAGGACCTTCATCAGGTGAGATGTCAGTGCTACAGGTCGGTAGTCATTGTAGCCCATCGGGTTGGATTTCTTTGGGATCTCAGAGATGTTTCTGTTTTTGTCAATATGCAAATGAGCTCTTTGTAGCAATGGCAACAACCTTGTTGATCCCAAGGGCTCATTTGTATATTGCAAAAATTGGCGATATTTTGGCAATGGAGGCAGTGATTCAGAAGGGGAAAACATCACATGATTCGGGGGACCCTAACATACTGTATCTATGCACAGGGCTGCAGGGATATCCTGGATCTGGTGACACAATCCCTTAATATGTTAATATACACCCCTAGAAATGCATAGGATTTGCCAGCAAAACCTTTACATTTTTCTACAATATATGTGGCACATCCTATAGCCCCCTCCCTCATGTTTCTTTCCTATTTGAATCCCCCCCCCCCCATAGCACAGTACAATGACACGCAGCAGAGGTAAAGGGTATAGAATACGCTGTTATTCGCACTGAATTGCTACTTTTCACTGTGATGGATTTTTATTTTCCGCAGTGTAATTTGCAATGTTAAAATCTGCCTTTCAGGTCTCATTAGGAGGGGGGATATGTAAACATGGCGCCGAGCTGTCAGGTGCCCCCGGCCTGGAATCCACAATGCCGGGCGGATTCACTAATTGTTTACATGCTCTGAGCACAGTAAATGCTTAATGACCCACTTTATGGAGACGGGAAGGTGCCTCCACATGTATGCTGAAGGGGCGAGGGGGGCGCAGATGTGCCTCACCGCTAATCTGACATTATACATGCATAGGGTGATGCTGCAGATACGCTGAGCCTGCTACGGAGATCTAGGACCTCTAATGACTGGGGGGGATTGACATGACCACCGCACTGAATTAATGTCAGACTGTTCCACCACAGTACTAGAGGATGCTCCAGCAGTCCCAGGCTCTAACATTAATGGTCCAGCAGAAGACACCCAAATTTGAAGGGCTACAGTCTATTTTCTAAGGGGTTTTGGAGGATGCGCTCCCAGAATTTTTCTATCTGATGGCTCAAGGACCCTCAGTCCAGCACCAACCAATCGGGACCCCATTCATCTGGAGAATCCCCAATGTGTGCCGACACTCTATTCAGCTCTATGGGACGAGAACATGAATACAGAGTTCTGCCAACTTCGGCAATCCCTTAAACTAGATCCGCACTAGCATTGGCGTATCCGCTCTTCAAGTCCTTCAGAGGACCAGCACAACAGACAGGCAGACCATCGTAATAGCGGTAACACACAGAGTCTGGCTGCCCCCATTGACTATAGTGTGTTCATAGTTTTAAAACTGAAACTGGTTGAGCAAAAAAGTCCTCCGTGCCGGTGTCTTTATAGAATGATTTCAGGCAGGCATTGCAAAGGAGTCCAGCGCAGAAGTAAACTAAGTGTTAGAGGTAAATGGAGCAACAGCGTCATTCATACAGAGAGGTGTGAGACCCTTCTTGTGATCATGCACTTATCACATCTCATAGATTGTAAGCCCTTGCGGGCAGGGCCCTCTACCCCACTGTGCCAGTCAGTCACTGTTAATTTTATATCTACCTGTATATTCTGTGTATTGTATGTAACCCCCAAATGTAAAGCACCATGGAATTAATGGTGCTATATAAACAATAATAATACTGTAATAATATCACCTACCCTTTAAGGAAATCGGACACCAAACAGAGCCCTTTAAATAAGGTCACCTGTGAGAATAATGTTCTTTGATTACTCCAGTGTGTTTAACACCATACAGCCAGGGATACTGAGGGACAAGCTGAACCTTGGTGGAGTGGACCATCACCTGTCCAACTGGATCCTAGACTACCTGACAAACCGCCCTCAGTATGTGAGAGCCCAGGACTGTGTGTCTGACACTGTGATCTGTAGTACGGGGGCACCACAAGGTACAGTTCTTGCCCCGTTCCTCTTCACACTGTACACTGCTGACTTTAGGCACAACTCCTCCAGCTGTTACTTTCAGAAGTACTCCGATGACTCTGCTATAGTAGGCCTCATCACTGATGGCGACGATAGGTAATACAGAAACTTAAACCGGGATTTTGTGGAATGGTGCCAGCTGAACCACCTCAGGATTAATGCTGGGAAGACCAAGGAGATGGTGGTGGACTTTAGTAAGCAGATATAAGCTCCAAAACCAGTGGACATCCAGAGGACAGGCATTGAGATAGTCAATACCTAGAAGTACCTGGGTGTGCTCCTCAATAATAAGCTGGACTGGGCTGAGCACATGGATGTGCTGCACAGAAAGGATCACAGCAGGCTCTACCTGCTCAGGAGGCTGAGGGCCTTCGGAGTCCAGGGGCCACTTCTTCGGAGTGGCCTGCTGAGGGAGTAGCATACCAGCCAGGGACAGAAATAAACTTGACAAGCTGATTAGAAGGGCCAGCTCTGTCCTGGAGACCCCCTGGACCTAGTACAGGTGGTGGGTGACAGAAGGATACAGTCCGTGGTGAGCTCCATGCGGGAGAATAACTCCCATCCCAGGTATGAGACCGTGACAGCACTGGGCAGGACTGTCAGTGACCGACTGCTTCACCCCAAGTGTGAGAAGGAGCGTTATGGAGATCCTTCCTCCCAACCGCAGTCAGGCTGTATCAACATCAGGCTAAGCGAAGATCACTCCGCACAGAGAACTAAATGATCCTGAAGTTTTTCTTTTCCTTGTTACGATTCCTAGTATCTTTTTTATCTTGTATTGTTATTGTATTATCCATGCTGCTGTAACACACTGAATTTCCCCATAGTGGGGCTATTAAAGGATTATTTTATAAGACGGCCAACATGGATTTTGAGGAGTTGTACAAGATTAGAAGAACATGGCTGCTTTCTTCCACAAACAGTGCCACACCTGTCCATTGGGTTGTGTCAGGTACTGTAGGTCAGCTCCATTGCAATGAATGGGCAGCTGCAAATCGACCAATGGCCTGTGATATGGGGTGGCACTTTGCAAAGAAAACACTGCTGAAAAGTCCTTTAAACATGCAGTTTGAGCTTCAGTTCAATCTACCTCAAGCACCTTGTACAAATCCTTATGTCCCAAGTACACCCACTAGTTTAGCTCTTCTACATGCCCCAAATCGAGTGGCCAGAACACTGATCTTTCCCCCAGAGTGTCCTGAGTGTTACACACTTTTCTACAGTAGTACATCCAATAACCCAGAATATCTGCTGATCTGGCGCATGTCGGATTAAAGGAATAGAACTTTAATGTAACAAAGGAATGTTTTTCAGTGTGCAATGTAGCACATTGTGGTTTTACATAGGGCTGCAGGTGAGCCTACCCGGTTACATCACGTTACACGGGGTCGTTCCAAATAATTGACATTAGCTCTGCTACATCTGCACCATGACTGTATGAAAAGTAGTGGTAAGAAGATGGCTTATTGTAGCGAGCCTGAAGATTTGTGAAGCATTTCTCATGAGGCAGTAAGACGGCGGTGGTGGGATTAAATGTGGGATTATCCTCCGGCCTGCAGAGATTGGGAGACTTTCTTTACTTAGATAGAGCCAACTGTTCTCCGCTGAGATTTTTAATCTATATTTATATTTTCCAGCATATTCTTTAGGAGGAAGCTGGGGTCTCTAGGTGGCACCCAAAGTCTACCAGGGACCCCACTCCAGAAAAAGAACCTAAATTTCCACATGGCTAGCATGTTACCTCTATGAGCCACAAAAGATCATAAAATATGTCATGTCATAAATATGGCAAGAAAATCCTAACCCAAAAAAATATTGTCTCCTTCCCTGCCAGTCTCCAACATAATAAACTATAAGTGGCTTCCAAGCTCTTGTCCCCAGCCCTCATGATGCTGAGGACACAGAGGAGACGTCTGTGTTCTGGTACATGCAGTACAGTGACATCACCACATTGCCCCTCCTGGGTTGGACCGCTCATGTCCTAACAGTGGTCCTAGCTGTGGTTGCATGCATCGGGAGATCGGAGGTAGGGCAGTATCATTTTCTGCACATTAGGGGAGAATCCTACTCATATTATAAATGTGAAAGTTTGTACGGATTTAGATGAAATTCGGCACATAGATAGTTTGTGACCTGGATTAACACATAGGCTACTTTTTATCCCAGTAAATGACATGGATTCACGACTGTTATGAATTTATGTTAATATACTATATTACACTGCTCTTGCCAGCAGGACAATTCAGCTAATTTCAGTTTGCTGATAAAGCCCGGCCTGTTATCTCTCTATGTAAACACACAGATAACACTGAGTCCATTGTGTATAAGCATCTGCATATTATCTGATCTGCATAAGTGTTCTGTGTCCAGAGGGAGGAGGGAGGGAGACAGATACAGGAAATGAGAAGCAGACACTCCAGGCAGCATGCTCAGACACTGAGATGGGAAAAGCCATTTAATCCAAATTGGCAGTTTCCCAATTTTGCCGGGAAAAAGAAAATCTAATTTGTCGCAAAATTCTCAAAAAACAAAAGAGCTATGAAGGTAGCTAGAAGTCAACAGACTTCTCCTCAAGCGGTGCAAAGGAGGATTGAGCAAGCTAGGCGTCAAGCTCTAAGAGCAGCTGAATCACTGGATCACTGATGCCAACAACATGCTCATTATATGGCGTCCAGCCAGCTGCTGAGATGCCAGAACAATCATAGGCACAGCGCGAGGAACAAGTTCAGCGGCAGGCCAGCTTGAGAGCTGCCGAAACGCCGGAGCAGGCGGATCATCAATGCCAACAACACGCAGATGAAGTCACGGGCAGAAGCTAGTATTACTATAAAGAGGGGCATCAGGGATATTAATTTAAATTAATATGGTGGGCATCAAGAGGCAGAATATTAATATAGTGGGACATCAAGGAAAAATAGAAGAGCACATGGTGACACCGGTGTGATAAAATAGAGGCATCAGGGGCAGAATATTAATATGTCATTGGTGGGGCATCAAGGGACTTCAAGGGGGGCAATCAATGTGAGGGGAATATTAATATGTGGGACATCAGGTGACATTGGAAGGGCATATGGGTACACTAGGGGAATCATAAAATGGAGGCATCAGGGGACATTGCAGAAATTATTATTATGGGGGCACCAGTGGGCATATGAGGGCATCAGGGGTGGGAAATTACTGTGGGCACCAGGAAACCTTGGGAGCTGGGGGCAATAACAAGGGGGCATATAAATGTAAGGAGAGGACATAATTTATTATAATTGTAACATTAATGTTAGGGGACGGGGAAACTGGGTGGAACTCTAAAAGGGAGTATGGCCTGAAATTTTTGCACAATGCATTTCATCTCTCCTCATCCTAAAATATTTCTGCAGGGCTATTCATGCACCCCTCCTCCACTCCCTCCTCTTGTTTCACCTGTGCGTATGAACCCTTCACCACCATTATGTGCTTCAGAGCTGCTCTTCCTACTGGGGAGGACACGGTGTCAGATCTGTCGGAGTTCTAGGCACACAGAGATAAACATATGTTCAATGTCTATATTAATCTGGCCGATGTCCCTCCTCCAGTTTCTCTTCTGAGTTCATTGCACATTTGGATTAGTAGAAGACGTAAAGACGCCTACATGCGACCCAGGAGCTAGCATCGAAATGCATTATAAAAGTCAGATTATGTCCAAATGTATTTCGGCTTTCTTAGACATAATTGATTCCTCTATTTCATCCGCGTACACGACAAGCTCATACATTCATATAACATGACATGAAAAGGTGTCGTATTCAATAGTGCGCCCTTGAAAAGAATTTCAATTTGTTCCCTCTCAGACTGTACAGTATATTGCAGGGTACGTCATCTTAGCAGTGATTTATTCTGTGAGCGCCTTAGGGGTACGATGAAGAAAATCAGAAAATATCAAAAGTACATAATACCGAACTTCAAAAGCGCCAATTAAAGCAATATAAATCACTATAGGAATGGGTCATATAGTGAGCAATGTCTCCCTCTGTTGGTGGATATACAAAGTGCAGCACATTCTATCCCACTATAAAGCCATAGGAGTGAACTTGATTTCTGAACTCAATCAAAGATGACCACATTTACCTCAGCTTTGTGAGGATGAGATGTGGTGCCTTGCATCATCGTCCTGGGAACTATGAATAAAGCATGTTAAGTAATGGATTCTCCAGTCTTAGGTAAATTAAAGGGTACTCAAAGAATATAAAAACATGGCTGCTTGCTGTCACAAATAGCACCAGACCTGACTATGGGTTCAGCCTGGTATTTCAGCTGAGCTCCATTAAAGTATGAGTCTGAGGCGCAATACCATACACAAACTGTGGACAGGTGTGGCACTGTTCTTGAAAGAAAGCAGCCATGTTTTTATAATCCTCAAAAACCCTTTTAAGTCTAAAGGCATTCTCTAAGACTTTGATGTTGATTACCTATCGTTAGGATTGTTTTTTATGTATGTTCACCTCACCTGGCCCTCTGCTTATTATACTCTGGGGTCTGAAAAGACCCCACAGTATAATAATAGCAGTTTACTTTTGGCCGGATTTGGTCCGAACAAAACTGCTGGGCAAGTTAATCTAAGTGCTGCCCCCTCAGGGGCTCAGGCTTCCGTGCCAGAGAGATATACAACTCTTGACATGTGTGCCTGGGGTTGCCGGCCCCTGGTCTACACTGAATACAACTGTGGCAAACCCTCAGCTGTGAGAAGTATTAGCTGTGTACAAGATTATAGCTTTAAATTCCCAAGTTGTGGGGAGAAAAAAAAAAGTCTTGCCGTGGTGTCAGCCCCAAAATCATGGCAGGTGGCCACACATCCTTGTCCTCACTGAATACGTTGAATTAACGCCAGGGCCGCGCCAGTCAAAACTGCAAACCATGGCAGAAACCTCCGGCTCAGATATCTGCAGCAGGTTCTACAGTAAAACTATTCGTCAGATTTTGCAGTCGTGTATTTTCACCATGTGAACTTTGCCTAAGGATGGAGATATGAATGTTCCCATTTACTGACTGTAAGCAGTGACCTCGAAACACGAAGTATAAAGCCTGGGATACATGGTGACAGCACTCTCAGGGTGTCAGTGCTACTCCATTCACTTACATTAGCAGCCTCTGTGCGACAGGAGTTGCAGCCAAAGTCACCATGCAGCACTTGCCTAATAGTAAACTAAACTATATAGAAATCCCTGAGGCTGAACTGCAATACCAGACACAACCTGTAGACAGGGGTGGCGCTATAAACCTTGCTTCTAATAATTCCATCGATTCTCCAGCCTCTAACTCTGTATTAAGGCAAGGTGCAACATAAAATCATCCACGTCCAGTTGTTTCGCCTTTACGTAAGAAGTTTCTAAATCCGTAGGTAGTGAAGATAAGAACCTTCTGCTGCCTGGCACATCATCACAGAAGCGCTCACATATATGACTGTAGGGAAATTCGCTCTCTGCCGAATCTCTGCACTTTTATCATCCTATTTCATCCTGGAAACTGCAAAATTACATTACACCTGGAACATGCCACTGTCACATGACCACTGCTCAACGTGCGGCTCATTTCACTACAGCATCTCCACACTTACAGGGGGATGTCTGACAATGTAATTTGCAATAGTTACCCAGTCAGCGACCTGGTGTCATGGCAGGGTAATGGCTTTTTACATACGGACATGTGACTCACTTTCGGTCATCAATATGGCCAGTTAATGACTGCTATGGCCACATGGTCATGTAAGAAGCCTTGGCAGGGGAGGGTAAGAGAAGGACCAAAAGCTTATCGTAACAATATAATCAGACTACACAGAGTAGTCTGTCACCATGGACACACATTGGTATACAGTGGAGCTGGAGACCAAGAATTCTTTGTCCAAAGATGCATAAAAAGTAACTGAATATGTTTGTACCATGTGCAGGACTATCACAGAGTTCAATGTATAACGCTCCCTCTAGTGGTAGCAGCTGGCAAATATGTCCGCTTAGAGGATTGGGTGCTGTGTAGCAGAAAATAAAGACATTTCTAACCTATTTAGATAAATTAGTATCTCTTCAAGACAGAAATCTGGATCCCATCTGCAGTTACAAGTGACTGACGTAGCTGGAAGCTGTCATGGCTGTGTATAGGAAGCCCCCGGGGACACTTACCTTGCTGACAGTGCAGTAAGTAATGTGCTCACAGGCCTCAATGACTCTGCTGGCATTATAGGCAGATTGTACAGCTCATCATTAGACACATCTGGCTATGTCCTCATGTCGCAGAGATGACAGACAGGGTAACCTTTACATTACAGCGTGGGAGGAGCGGGGGAGGGGGAGCTGCACAAATTCTTCAACCTCAATTAAAACCATGTTTTAATATCATCATGGTAATAATGGGTAATACATTATACATTCCTCGCAGCTGAAAACACTCTCGAAGATGTCCTTACAGTCTCCACATCAGGTCAAACATTCAGTGAGGATTTGTTTTTTAATATAGGTTTTCTAATACAAAGCTCCAAATCCCCTGCAGAGAGGTAAAGCAAATTCTGGCTGCCTGAACACACCACTAGAGGGAGCTCACTGCTGCTAGGTTTTGGAGCCTGCCTAACTTTGAAAGAAAATTTTGCACAAGTCGACATGTACACAATTGTGTGTGTGTAGCCAGGTCATGACTGAATGACACTAACATGGCTCACATTCACGTGCCGCTCGTGCCTCCATTTATTTAGGCAAGTGTAAGGGGCCATAGAAATGAATGGGTCAGTGTGCTAGCCATGAAAAACACAGCAAGCTTGCTCACTCTGAATGAGGCCTAAATCTTTGGTACAGGGTGTACATGGAGAATAAACACTAGTTAGAGCCATTATACGACTTGTATTTGCCTTATTTAGCAGTTTTCCCCTTTGAAGGCTCTAGGTGTATTTTGCAGTGTATTTTCCCCCTGAGCTGGTGAAAGAAACTATCAGTAGAGGAGAATCGGCTTCATACCGTCTCTGCCTCACTCAGAAACAGTCCTAGAATCATGCAGGTCATATATAGAGACGTACTGACCTGTACTGATGGGACTAAAAGAATTTGGTTGTGATAGAAGCCTCCTATCCAGCTCTCAGATCACAATAAAGGTGTGTTCACACAGTTTTCTGGCAGCGGATTTTGAAGCTGAATCTGCCTCAAAATCCGCTGCCAAAAGCGGCTCCCATTGACTACAATGGAAGTCGCTTGCTTCTTTTTTCTGCTAGCTAGTAGCGGAAAAAAGAAGCTACATGCCCTATCTTGACACAGATTCCATGGCTGCCTCATCCACAGTGTCTGCGGTGCGAGACTCCCTCCTGATTAGGCCCATTCATTCAGGCCAAATCCGGAGCGGACTGTCGTGACAGGGTGCTGGTGCACTTCATTGGCATTCCGTCGCGGCTAGCTGTGCGGTATGTTCACAGGCGGAATCCATTTTCCGCCGTATGAACATACCCTAAACCTGTTTCTACTACTATCCCCCCCCCCCCCCTCCATAGACTTCTACATAGATGTACAACTTGAGTCACGTGACCTGCAATTCCTCTTGAGATGAATATACAATAGCAGAATTTTCAGAGTGAAAATCAGTTTACAGAGGATTCAATCTGATAAGAAAACATTTTTCCCTGATAAGAAACTACTAAGTTTCTTATAGTCATCGGTACTACCAATTTATGCAATACATTTTTGGGTTAGTTAGCGACCATTTCAGCCCTTACTGCTGCAGTCAGTTTCGGCTTTGTCATCCTCACCTACCAAGTGCCATAATTTTTTACCACTGACCGAGGTGTAGAGGTTTGTTTGTTTTTGTGGGATGGCTTGAATTTTTTAATGACATCACTTAATATTTCTTGCATTGCGAATATTTTTTACAAGGGTGGAATTATCGAGTGACAAAAGAAGCCCTCTCCCTGTTTAACCCCTTCAATGCTTGTGGATTCACCATGGTATCTGAGGGTTGATTGGAGTCCTATGATGCTGGCCATTGCAACACAACAGCACCCGCCATATACAACACAGGTCATTCAGAGCTACAGTGATGGAAGCCATAATGAGGACCAATTTAACGATCACCCGACTTTCCCAGATACTTATTACTGGTAATTTAAAGCGAACAATCTACGTCACTTGGTTTAGGATGTGCCCCCTCTTGTAAGCTTAGATTCTAGTACACAATGCGTAGAACGTGGCAGTCTGTTCCTGGCAGTGCAGCGCCCTGGCTCCTGAGATTCCTGGCTGCTTGTCATATATTACACGGGGTCTGGGAAATCCTCAGATGCGCAGATTGTTCGAGCAGATGACGGAGATTATTATCTGCGCCTGGAAACTCTGATAATCATCTATAACAGCACAGCAAATGTCACCTGGAAAACCCCCTACATGGTGACGCAGGCCGGGCTTCTCTTGTTTGGTGGTGCCCAGATGATGCCAGAAACCGATGCCATTTTAATACCACCCAAAGGCAAAATTAGCAGAGGTTTTATCGATTTGCTCTTGCCTGGGGATACGCAGTGTGGAAGAGCTAAATGTTCTAAACAAGTCCAAAAATCTGTGTGGATTTATTTCCTAAGAGTTTAGTCTGTTTATCTGATCCCCTACATAGACAAGGAGTCTGTCACCAGAACCCACTCCCACAGATTCATGCAGGTGACCCTAAACGTACAGTGTTTTCCCCTTGTGAATTGCTGCTTCCATTGCAGAGATCTCTCTGTTTTTGTCAATATGGAAATGAGCTTTGGAGCAATGGCAACATCCTCGCTGCTCCTAAGAGCTCATTTACATTCTGACAAAACAGCGATATCTCAGCAACCGAGGCAGCGATGCACAAGGGGGAAACATCATTGGATTCAGGAGACCTTAACTTATCTATCTGCGGGGCTGGGATGACATGCTGGGATCTGGTTTCTGACCCCAAATCGATCATCATACTCCAATGACCTATCCACAAAATAGGTCATCAGTATGTGATCTATGGGGGTCCAACCCCAGGCCCCCACACAAACCAGCTGTTCAGACAGCCTCCAAGCACCATAAGCTGTAGCAGTGGACAGGGAGCATGTGTGCAGAGACTCCTATGCAAGTGAGAGGAGCAGTAATGTAATTCCCTATTCCTTATATAGGAGTAGCCTGCACATGCTTCCTGTCCACTGCTACAGCTTATGGTGCTTGCTGGTCTGCGTAGGGGCCAGGGGACGGACCCCCTTCAGATCGCATACTGATGACTTAATACAGTATGTACAATTGACTTGAGGGTGGAAACCCCTTCAAAAGGAGTCTGTCACTAGAACCCACATCACAAAAAAAAAAAAAAAGGTTAGGGTCACATGGATGAGACAGAGTTTACTCTTTGAGATTCGCCGAGATACTGCCGCTTTGTTAATATGTGAATGAGCTCTTGGATGATACCATTGCTTCAAAGCACATAGATGGAACTTAGCCGTTTATATGCTAAACTAGCATGAGTTTTAGCTGGTGTTCTATACTGATGATCTATTCTTAGGAGACGTCATCATGTGGTCGGTGGGAATTGAGCAAGTGTTTGAGGACACCACAGCCCTCACCCAAACACATAAGATCTCTGTCTGAAGTGTCTTCAGTGCTAAGGTGAGCATCACTATGGATTGGCTTCCATCCAGCGAGGATGACTTGTAATACCAGTCACAGCCTAGCGTGGTGCTGTTTCTGGTAGAAAGTAGCCGTGTTGCTCTAATTTCATAAACCCCTTTTGCTCATATCTGTACAAATCCCAGTATTGTAGCTGCCGGAGGTCACGTGCTGTTATGTGTGGGAGTTGGTGCTGTGTGTATCCTGGGGTGCACAGAAATGAGAAGTGACAGCAGGAACATTTAGGGGCAGATGACAAATTCCCTCAAGGCCAGGATGCTACGTATTTCTATTTCACTTGGAATCTCCCAAATCCCTCAGCTATAGGCTGACCCCAAGCACGGACCATGGAGGAGGCTGAGAGATTTCATGATAGAGGAGGGGGCTCACATGGAGGATAAGAGGAGGCGGACATATTACTCAAGGGTGTTAGAATTATTTGCCAAAGCAGGAAACAATAGCAACAGGAGAAAAAGTACTAGTAGTAGTAATAACAGTATTATTATATTAATAACAAAATACACAATAAAAAATTAAAATAAAAAACATAATGCCTGAATGGTACAGAAAAGTACCCCTAGACTGCATTCTGTGCCTTACGGGCATCATATGTATTTATTTATTTTATTTGTATTATTATAACCATTATTACTACCGTGTTTTCTCTGGTGTTATCATTTCCCACTTTTGATAAATAATTCTAAAACATTTCTGTAATTTGCCACATACAACCTCAGATAGCCTTAGGGCTAGTTCACACGTGAACTGCCCGCGCGGGTTTTGACAGCGAGCCACGTCTCTCTCTTGTCAAAACCCGCCCGCCGCGACCATCGCTGTCGCGGCTTAACCCTCTGCTGTCGGCTCAAATGAATGAGCCGACATAGGAGGGAGCTGCCGGGGGCGGAAGCCGCGCGGCTGAGCCTGCGCGGCTTCCACCTGAAGAAAGGACATGTCCTTTCTTTTCGCCGCTAGCAGCAGCTCGCCGCTAGCGGAGAACAGAAGCCCAGCGGTCTCCATAGACCACCATTATAAGGGGAGGTTTTGGACGCGAAATCTGCTGTCAAAAACCTCCCCTTATACTCACGTGTGAACTAGCCCTTACAAGCCACTGGCGGAAAGCAGAGATGTACTATTTTTAACAAATAAAATATTGATATTTTTATAATAAATTTTATATAAAAATAAATATAAAAATAAGTAATCTAAAATAATTCCCAGGTGAAGTGCACACTATAGATATGCTGTGTGTTGGAATATATTAGGCAGCAGTAAACAGTCACTTCTTTAAGTTGAGGTGAAGTAGGGAAAATGAGCAAGTGTAAACAACTGGGCCAGAGGGTCTCCAAAACAGCCGGTGTTGTGGGGTGTTCCTGGTATGTCATGGTTAGCAGCTATGAATTGTGGCCTACGTGGTGCACCACTGATGGGGTCACTGATGGACATGTATAGGATAGTGAGGCTGGCCAGTCTGGTCCAATCCCACAGACTGCTGGCTATGGTAGAGGTCAGTACACACAGGGTATTACAGCATGCTGGATATGCCGATCGGTCAGAGTGTCCACACTACTGAAAGTGCTAACAACAGGCATCAGACAGGGTCATGGAGTATTGGTAGAAGGTGCTTGGTCTGATAGATAGAGGTTGGATGGCCAGAGGTGGAGCAGTCATTTACCTGCGGAGGAAGATGGTTCCAGGATGCTTAAAGGGCTTGGCCACTTTCAGACCAATATTGACAAACAAATATACAATAAAAAGATATACAATTTCCCAATACACTTTCTGTATCAATTCCTCACGGTTTTCCAGATTTCGGCTTGCTGTCATTCATTCTGTTACTTCTAGAGGATAAAGTCTGACCATGGTCATGTGATTTACGGTCCATGGTCATGTGATGAGCACACAGGTGCACAGCTGATTACCAGGCAGATGTCTGATTACTGTGCTGTGACTATAACGAGCGACACCTGTGTGCTCATCACATGACCATGGACCGTAAATCACATGACCATGGTCAGAGTTTTATCCTCTAGAAGTAACAGCATGAATGACAGCAAGCAGAGATCTAGAAAACCGTGAGGAATTGATACAGGAAGTGTATTGGAAAATTGTATATTTTTTTATTGTACATTTGTTTGCCAATATTGGTCTGAAAGTGGCCAACCCCTTTAGTGGGAAGAAGATGCTGGTGGAGGGAGTGTGATGCTCTAGGCAATGTTATGTTAGGAAACTTTGGGTCCTTGTATCATGTAGATGTTAATGTGACCCGTACCACCTACCCAAACATTGTACAGACCAAGCATACCCCTTAATGTCTGTAGCGCCGCCAAATGGCCTCTTTCAGCAAGATAATACCTCCTGCCACACTGAAAAAACTGTTCAGGAATGGTGTGAAGAACATGACAGGAGATCAAGACTCAATTATTTGCGGGATTTGCTGGAGGATCCAGTCTGATCCATGGGGGCAGCACTGAGCAACTTACAGGACTTCACAAGATCTCTGAAAGTGTCTGGGAGCAGATCTGTGATGTCCATGCCTTGATGGGTCAGATGACAGAGCGAGGAAGGAGGTAGACAGAGTTTGAGCTCTCAGACATAGGTCAAGAGGACCAAGCCCTTATCCCGGACACAATGGCATGGATAGAGCTGGCAGAACCAGGTCTAACAGGAGGATGAGGACGACTGTCCAGCAGAAGGCAGCCAGTTTATGGAGAAGATGAAGGGAGCCACAGTCCATTAAATCTGCAACCAGGTTGTCATTGTTGTGACCTACCCTGCATACGTTACAAGTGCCCAAATAATAACAGCGCTGTATAGCTTCTGTATAACACACCAGTACTGCTGTGATCCCTTGCGTAACGTCTTCTTGTCGCTCTGTAAGCGCCTTCTCCGTTCATCTGATACATCACAGAAGTGAGAAAATCCATTAACACTTATAAGTTCATTGTCTTCTTCAGTTATCCTAGCAACTTCCTAAATCAACAATATAGCCATAATAGGAGCTTACACTGCGGCTCTAGGGCCCTGGTACCTGAGGGGCCCATCTATGCCATGTGGATAGAGGATAAACATCTGAAGTGATGAGAAGTACGGCTCCATTCATTTCTATGGGTCTGTTGGCAATCAGTCACAGTATAAAGCAGCTGCCATTTGTCGGCGACCCTTGTATATTAATGACGGGTGATTATGGCGTGGTTATTACAGGATCGCTCTATCTGTCAACATCCCTGTGAGTACAATGGGGCCGTGTTTGATTCCATTATCAGCAGCTAATCCTCCTCTGTGGCTTCTTATACTGGGAGACACGGCTGCGGTTTATTAATTCTCGCCATTGCCTGCCATTAGCCGCTGATTACAGTAAATTACCTCATAATCTGTGACTGTAACAAACATGTCACCGACTCCCCATTATCCGCACACAGGAAGACAAGTGCGGTGCCAGCGCCTTCTACTGCTGCTAACTGATCAATTAACACTGGCAAGTTTCTTCATTATATCTGTTTCTGGGAAAGCTGGGTGTCAACCAACACAGGAACCATCATCCAGCTTTGCACAGACTCCATCTATATCCCTTATTGCTTCTCTTGCCTACTCGTCTGTTTTACGTTCTTAGTCATGCATCAGTAAGCTCAGGATGAACAATTATAGGACCCATCAGATAAGACGGAGTTGCAGAACAGGGAATTATAGGAACGTGTAAATGTAAATGGGAATATGATTTATCACCTGTCAGGAAGGAGGCGATCGTCTTGTTGGCACGATCACGCTTTCCTCCGTCTCTATAGAATCATGTTCACATTTTTAAATGTAAATGTATTTTGCTTATTGACAGTGAGATGATTTGCATATGAAGGAGATGGCGTCAAAGGAAGACACAAAAGTTTGCTCCATCTGAGAAGAGCTTGTAAGGAGAATCCTAGATAAGAGCCTAGAGAAAGAGAAAAAGGAGATTTCAGGAAGACAGCCAAGAATACATAAGGTATAGGGAGGGAGTGCTGGGCACAAGGCTGCCATTTATGAGGCAGGGCAGGGGTGTTATTTGTCCGGGTGCACAGTGGGTGGTCGCACCCCAGGCCTGGGGCCTAGAGGAGACCAAGACTATAGCCATACATGATTGGTGGCCTGGCACAGACATCAGGGCCCAGGAGCCTCTCTGATACACTTCTGAGGCAGAGCAACCCTTTAAGAAGACAGGCTCTCACTTGGCCAGACCCTGCTTGTTCATGTATTGGACATTGGTCATCCATATTGTAAAAGGGGTTGTCCAGGATTTACAAAAGATCTAGCTAAGAATAGGCATTGGTATAAAAGACTGATCTGCTGAATCCCCAGCGCCGATCCTGCAGTTACGACAACACACACATCATATACATAACCAATGCTTGCCATCAATGGCCTGCACACATGAAGGCCGAGGACAGTCAGCCTGCCCTGCACCACGGACCACGGATATTTCTACATTTGGATACGGTGAGCTGAATTAACTTTTCTCTTGGTTACAAGGCCGCAGTGTTTGAGTGAGCAATCGGCCTCTTCACTGTATATCATGCACAGCAGCCATATTGATTGTCACATTACTCAATGATCAATGGATTGCCAAAAGTCTGTTTGGAGGTAGCCATATTGTCTTTGTAATGGCCAAACATATGAAGAGTGGTTGCATCAAGGTCTCCAGAGCTGCTCATGATAAAGGCTCTCTGCTTGGGCTTACACAGAGTGGGATGTTGTAAATTGTCCTAATCTGTCATGTGAACAACTCCTTTAAAGGGGCTCTATCACTGGGAAAAGTCATTTTTAACTAATCACATACTTGCATAGGCTTTAGAAAGTCTATTCCACACTTACCTTTAGTATGTAAATTGCCTCAGTGGTCTCTGAATAAGTCCGTTTTTATTCATATGCTAATGAGCTTCCAGCCAGCTCAGGAAGTTCCCAGCAGCCTCCTCTCTCCTATTATCTTCTATGTGTGTGAGGCAAACAGGAAGCTGAGTCATCAGCAGCAGCAGCCTCCCATAGGAAACAACAGGAGAGGAGTGCACGATGTATCATGCAACAGTCTAATTAGCATATAAATAAAAGCTGACTTATTCAGAAACCACTGAGGCAATCTACATACTAAAGGTAGGTGTGGAATAGACTTTCTAAAGCCTATGCAAGGATGTGATTAGTTAAAAATGACTTTTCCTAGTGATAGAGCCCCTTTAATGATTCTTTAAAAGGCCCCATAGCAAAGCCAGGTATTTGACCATCTGCTTAGCAGCCTGCATCAAAATCAACTATCTAAGGCTGGGTTCACACTATGTATTTTGGCTCGTAATTTGGCATGTAGACGCCGTGGGAGCTTTTGCGGGCCGTATACGCTCCCATTGATTTCAATGGGAGCCGGGACCGTATACGCGGCGCTATTTTGCAGCCGCCGCAAAATCACGGCCGCAAAATAGCGCCACGTATACGGTCCCGGCTCCCATTAAAATCAATGGGAGCGTATACGGCCCGCAAAAGCTCCCGCGGCGTCTATGTGCCAAATTACGAGCCAAAATACATTGTGTGAACCCAGCCTAAGGAGATTTTCAAAGCAGCATAGCACTATACCGGATATGGGTGCAGGTCCAGAGGGGATGTGGCTACTTCCCAAGCTATATGTAAAAAGGCAAAAACTGGCAGCACTCCAATGTTGTCAAAAAAGGTTCAGTGTTTTATTCTAAGGTGCAACGTTTCGGTTCCCAAACTGGCTTGAGAAAGGTTCCAGTTTGGGACCCAAAATGTCACACCTTAGAATAAAACACTGAATCTTTTTTGACAACATTGGAGTGCTGCCAGTTTTTGCCTCTATTTGTCTGTCTATCTATCTATCTATCTATCTATCTATCTATCTATCTATCTATCTATTTATCTATCATGCCATACATTGTATAGTGGCTGTACTTGGTATTGCAGCTCAGCATTTATATGGAACTGATCTGCAGCATGACCTTGTCACCAATGGATTTCATGTCACTTGCCTGAGAAGAAGTGATGCATGCTCAAGAGCTTCAAACAGCTGATCGGTGGGGGTCCTGCATGTCAGACTTTACCAATCTAATACTGATGGTCTGTCCTGTGGCTATGTCATCAGTATCATGGTGAAAACCCCTTTCAGGGAACACTCCAGAAAAAAAACAATGTGTTATGCCTAGTGCAGAGCGTGACATGTCATAGCTGCCCCTCACGCCTTGTAATATGCATTAGACAGTTCAGCCCGTCATGTTCCTTTATGCTGCTCCTGCATGGCTGAGTCATAGGTATATATACACATGAGTGACTGTAATAACACATCCGTAATAAAGTCTTATTTCGTGACTTCGGCTGCCATTCCCACTCTAGGTTTCTGTGGGCAGGTAATGGGCTGAAAATAACTGGACGGATATCAAACACCTGTCTGCGGAGATAATCGCCCGCTTCTCAGTATTTACTCTGCGGCCATAGAACCTGCTGCTCTTGTGTGCCTGTGCAAACATCACTACTACTGCCTGCACACAACGCCATATCATCAATTACCTGTACGGGAAGCGACACACAGCTAATGCCAATGTAATGGGTTTACCTGACACACAAATTGCCTGTAAAATATTTGGTCCTGGGAAAGCTGGGTGACCCTAAAGTACAGCCATATCACAGCAGCGAAGAACCAGCTTTATGGAGAGTAAACGCCCTCTGATTGTCTCTACAATTTTATTATATTCATGAATCAGGACCTTCAGAAAATTGGACCTTTGATCTCAGTAACGGTAAACCCACTTTGATTGAGGAGTCTCCAGACTCGCATAAGAACCTGTAAGTGTTTAGCCAAAAACCGTGGAGGTCTTGCGAGTTTTCAAGTAAAAATGTGATATAATATTGTGTTTACAAGGAACTCAGCAGTGATGCAAGTGTGGAAAGAGGAGTCAAGAGTCCTAGAGGAGACCTCTTTGTCCTACTCACAGCTCACCCAGCTGAATACCCACTGTTCTGTCCACTGAACTAGTCACCCATCCACTCAATGATTCATGCACCCCTCTACCCATCTACTAACCAACCGATTTATCCACCACTCTACTTACCAACCAGTTCATTCTCCTATCTACCCACCAACTTATACATTCACCCATGTATTGCTGCACTGAAATATTCAGGTTCCCAATTCATCTACCAATATATACAACTATGTATCTACCCACCAATTCATCCACTCATCTACCCACCAACCTATACCCCCCAAACTTCAAAATACCAACTTGATCTACTTTTTTAACCATGTACCTCCTGACTATTGTAACCGCTCATCTATATAATACCTCATCAACTAACAAATGTATTCCCTCACCCCCCTATTCCCCAACCTATGTATCCACCAACCTATTCCCACACCCATCTAACCAGCCATATACCTACCCTATTCACCCATCTTCTATACATCAGCCCACCAGGTTTATTCACCCTCCTGTCTGTTTATCCAAAACCCTACATACAACAACATACCAACAAACCCATTTCCATGCCCACCTGCCAACCCATCAAACTGAGCCTATATAATTCTGGATTGTTTGTAAATCTGTGACACAGTAGCGCCCCCTCAGGACTGTTCACATATTTAAATATCAGAGTGCATTTCTTTCAGATGCAATTCCAGTAGACAAACCGGTACCACTAAGGGTCGTTCACACTTGCGCCCCTGTCCGCCCTTTAGGTTACCATCATAATCCCCAGAAAAATCTCATAGGGGACGTTTGAATGGGTTTTTAAAGCAAATCACTGGTGTCCGTATGCAGCCTCTCCGAGGTGAAACAGTTTTTTGTTGTTTTTTTTTTGCATGGGCACAAAGTCGGACATGCAGGACTTTGTGTCCTGCAAAAGAAAACGGTTTCACCGTGGAGAGGCTGCATACGAATGAATGGGTTTTAGAACTGACGGCCGGCAAGCCATCCCCTATGAAGATTTTCCGGGTATTAGGACGGAAACCCACAGGGCAGACAGTGGCGCAAGTGTGAACGCCCCATAAGCCTCTAAAATGTCCCTGTATGCTTCTGACATGAAGGACAGCTCTTGCATCTGCTGCTCTTACAAGTAAAATACTGAGCAGATAAACACAAGAAGATGATTTATGACCGCAACACTTGCTATTGCATCTCAGCCCCATTTACTTGAAGGGACGGAGATGCCGGTATACCATGTAACTGATGAACTTAACGCCTTTATTATTGGGCCGGGCAGGTTTATTCCGCTTATATACATCTATTAACTGCTTAAAAATGAGAGCATTATTGATCTCAATTCTCACTTGCATCGGATGCCAG
This sequence comes from Leptodactylus fuscus, assembly GCF_031893055.1. Taxonomy (NCBI): domain Eukaryota; kingdom Metazoa; phylum Chordata; class Amphibia; order Anura; family Leptodactylidae; genus Leptodactylus; species Leptodactylus fuscus. The sequence continues at coordinate 39,539,665 of NC_134275.1, forward strand.
AGATACCATGTACCCGAGCCATAGCAAATGCCAGGGGAACAAGAGACCGTGTACACAGCGTCTCACTGGAGATCTGCACTATTCATTTACACTCTAATTGATAGCTATGGCAGAGAGCGGGGTCTAAACGTGTCCTGGAGAATTGACTCCATTGTAAGAGACGCCACAGACAAAATATTCTGACTCCGAGATTAGACTCCACGTAACCAGCCATGACCTCACGTCTCAGAAGGAGAGACACCACACAAAGACATCACATTGACTCCTGCGTGGCCTCACATTCACCCTGTCCCTTAAAGGGGTAGTCTCATTTTAGACATCTATGGCATATCCACACCCATGGGACATGCACCTATTACAGAACAGGGATTATCCAGAACGAGAGAGCCACCTTTCCATATAGAGTGGTTGTGATCATCAATATGTGATTGTTGGGGAACCAATACCCGAGACCCCATCAATCAGCTGTTTCAAGCACACTGTGGTCTATTCCCTGTGCCTACAACGTTACGTTCATCAGATACATGGTATACCAGCATCTAAGTCTCATCAAGTAAATGGGGCTGCGATGCAATACCAAGCGTTGCCAATATATCATGAATGTTGCTTTGCCAAAGGACCCAAACATTGTGGCCTCTTCAACTAGCTGACCGGGGGAGATCCCGGTGTTTATGTGGGTTTCCTCCGGTTATTTCAGTTTCCTCTAACACTCCAAAGACATACTGATAGGGGTTGTAGATAGTGCACCCTACCTGGGACAGAGTGGACAATATGCCTGGAAAGCGTTGCAGAATGTGATTGTGATAACGTAAACAAAATAAATAATAGGTCCTGTTTTTCGGACCCTCAGTGATCACATATTGAAGACCTTTCCTAAAGATAGATCATCAGTATATAAAAGTCCTGGAAAATCCCTTTAAGCCCTTAATGTTGTAGCCAGTTTTACTTTTGGTCTTCTACACCTTCTAATAATGGTAAACTTTTATTTTCCCATTCACATAAGGCTTGATTTTTGCGCTAGGGGTTATATTTTTTAATGGCACCATTTATTATGTCTGGAGAACCCCTTTAGGACGAGGCTCCACATTGCAGATTTTGTTGCAGTTTCATGAGCCAAAGCCAGGAGTGGATTGAGCAGAAGTATAAGAAATTCCTATATATTTCTCATTCCTTTTGTAGCCATTCTTGGCTTTGGCTTAAATAAAAAGCAGCAAAATGTGCAACAGAAAAAGCTGCATTACTGCAACGTGTGGCCTCAGCCTTAAACATCTTAGCAGTACATGCCATAAGAAGTCATTGGCAGGGGACTGAGATATTTAGCAGACAGATATCGATGGTTAAGATTATGTTAACCACTAGGCTGAGGTTTAGCTAGGTTTCCTGTCTACACAGGAAGCATTTGCAGCTCTAGATCACACCTATGTAAAGGTGATGGACGCCAAAGCACAAAATATTCTTTTAGATAGTTGTACTAAATTATAAATGGTTAATCCTGGTATCTTAGGGGTATGAGTGCTTGTATCAGTGTACCCACAGGAGAGCTGATAAATGTCTGAGCACTGGGGGTTTTACTACTGGGATCCCCATAGCACAAGAACGTTAATCTGCAAATGTCAAGATTACATTGTGTCGTGCAAGTACATGCAGGACGATAAAAGCGCAGACAAGCCTTGCAACAGGTCCACCATTTTCAACTCTATTGCGACTGTCATCAAAATTTTCCAAAAAAAAACCTTTGGTTGCGATAACTCAGTAAAGTAACATGACTTGGCTTGGTTTATTCCCCTCTGACAGCAGAGTGTGCATATATAGGGGGAATAGCATAGGCTAAAAGCTGTTGAAAGTGTATGACTACCTTAAAGGGATTGAGTCACCTATTTTTTTAACCAAATTTAGAGGTTAAACAAAAAAAAAATTCATGTCACTATCTAGAATTATAAATTAGTAATAAACCCTGCAATTTTCACACTTGCTACTAAACCTAATAATAAACTGAAACTTGCCAATAATGTAGGGGTTTCCTTTGCACCTCATTTTCATCACAGATAACTCCTCTGTATATAACACTACTGACCCATCATTATATCGCTACTGATAAATAGAGGTCACAGATCATCCCCTCTCCCGCCCACCACAGAGTTCAATGAGCTGGCTCCAGACTATTGCTGCCTATGGTCATGCCTGTGCAGTAAAGTGTATCACTAAATGCTGTTAACAGAACAGAGGAAAAGCTCAGGCAAGATGGCCGCCCTCATAATCATGTACACAAAATAGAATAAAATACAGAAAATAAAAAGTGATAGATTTTGCTATCTGGTTTAAACAAAACAAAAAACAACAAAATAGAGTCATACATTCCTTGTAAGACATTTCTTTAATCTCAGGCTATTCCTTTAAGAAGCACATAATGTAATGAGGACACTTTGCATACGTCCAGTCTATGAACATCTCCTTTGACAGACTTGATGCACAATCCATAGGGCAAAGGTTTAATGAGATTCCTATTTAACCTCTTGTGCCCCACACTTTATACACAAGTCCCAGACAACGTTATCGATTTTAAAGGTTTTCAGACCAAAAAAAAGTAAATAAAACAAATTCTGCTATTATTTTTCCCTGATGCATTACATAACTGTCCGGCTTCAAGGCTTTAAAGGTAAACACTCAGTGCGAGCGTCTGCTTCACCTCTCATAAATATAGATGAAAATATAACGCCGCCATATTCACTCGCCACATTCAGATCATTAACCCTTCATGTCAAATGAAATATAAATATGGACACACCTTAAGGAGAAGAAGGAAAATAAATAGCTGTTTTTGCAGACACAGCATGCCTATTGTCCATTGGCTTAGTCCAGTATTTAGGTGTAGCCATATTTACATAAGTGCAATACCAGACTTGGCCTATGGACAAGAGGGGGGCTGTTTATTTGGGAAAGCTCTATTGCCACCCCCTGTTAATGCAATTTATAATTGATACAATAACACAGAATTGATAAGTAACGTAAACCACAATATGTAATAACATAATTCAGCAATAAAATCCATCTCAAACTTGGAATGTAGTCACATAAAACGTAAACATAAGGCGAAATGATGACTCAAGTCTCATGACGGAACCTGCAGACAGAATTGTGACTTCGCTTTTAGTTGAATGCAGAATTCTGTATTGTTTGGACTATAACATCTGCGTCACCTGACTACTTTGTCAAACTGTTGCCCTCTATAATAGTTTATGGAAGTGGCAGTGCATGGGCCCTGACCTCTAGGAAGATGTGCATGACACAACATTTGGCACATTTGATTGAAGCTGCATGGTAAAAAAAAAAAAAAAAAAAAAAGTTCTCTCCTAGTCCAAACCATACAGATCTAATAGCCACTGTGTAAGTGACAATTATATATATACCCCACAGGACATGAAGAGTTGCTGTACTACCTGAGACCACCCTTAATGGGCGATGCCTCAACACCATAAGGCTTGGGCTACACTGTGTGCGACTATGTAGCGCTATCCATGGTGCCAAAGTGCAGCACTGCACAGACCATCCTATTGAAGAAGGCTGGGGTTACACAGAGTCTTTGGCTGTGAGAGGACTTGGATAGCGACTCTGATATTGCTGCGACTTCATTCACTTTACATTAGTGAAGGAGTTACAGGATGACTTGGTGATCTTTGGTCACCCTCCTTATCAGGATGTTCTGTGCAACTACACAGGTAGCTCTGCATAGTCAAACACAGTACCCCTCTTACCTGTCGCCCCCTTCTGTAAGGCTAGGTAGATATTCAGAACCATAGATAGCTCCACATAGTACCCCCTTCCCCCCCCCCCCCCCCCCCCCCACACACACACACACACACTTTCAGGAGGATCAGAAGAGGTTCAGCACTAAGAATAACTCGGCATAGTCACACACAGTACCCCATTACGTATCAGTTTCAGAACCAGACCCCATACAGTCATACCCTCTAAGCCACTTTTGGAGGCTCAGTAGAGGTCAGCACCATGAATAGCTCCAAATAGTAACACACAGTTCATCTCTTACCTGCCCCCGCTTCCTTCTGGGAGGCTCAGTAAAGGATCAGTACTAAGGATAGCTCTGCATAGTCCCACAGTACCCCCTTTACCTGCCTCCACTTTCTGAAAGTCTCAGAGGAGGGTCAGCACTATGAATAACTCCACACAGTCAAAAACATTACCCCCTTACCTGTCATTCCCCCCATGCACACACTTCTGGGAGGCTCAGCACTATGGATAACTCCACATACTTACATATAGTACCCGGTTTATTTGCCCCCCACTTCTGGGAGGCTCCAGAGAGATTCAGCACTATGGATAGCTCCACAAAGTCACACACAGAACCCCTCTTACTTCTCATCCCCTTCTGGGAGACTCAGCAGAGGTCAGCACCATGGATAGCTCCCACATAGTTACACACAGTAGCCCCCCCCCCCACATACCTGTCACCCCCTCCTTTGAGGCTCAGCAGAGGTTCAGCACTATGGACAACCCCAGGAGCAGCCACAGTCGGGTTGCACTCCAGCACTGCAGCCTTACCTGTCGTCATTCTGGAAGGTCTGGTCCCCTAGCAGAAGATCCCTGAATCTGTATCTTGGGGGCAGAGGAGGGACCTCAGTCTCCAGCTCATTCATCTTCAGGGTGCTGATGTCTAGGATGACCCCGCTCTTGTCAGGTGCAAGCCTACAAAGAAGGAAGAGGAGGTGGTGACTGGAAGTTTGCTTGGAGATGCACAAAATCACAACACTGACGCCCCCATCAGGGAGGAGGATGCACTCAGCCCTCCTGCTGCTGAACCTTACATTAGGGTGAGATGGTGCCAGGCATGTTACACGACCAGGGATTTCCCCCCCTTTGCAGACAGTGCTGTTGCCGCCTCAAACGCAGAGATGCACTGACAGTCTGAGCTGTGAGCTGAAGAAGCATTGCAACCTCTGGAGAGGGTGGGGGCTGTGCAGGGGCTGTGCATGGGCTGTGCTATGCCAGTCAGGCTCTGCAGAAAGGGTTAAAGGGCAGCATATAATTACCTAGTGCAGGAGCGCTGTACCCATGAGATCAGCAACATCAGACAAATTCAATATGAAAATCACTGTTGACACTATAATATATTGTGGGTAGATCAGCAGCAGGGGAGGCATTTCTTCATATACAGGCAAATGTTCCATTCAGGAGCCTGGGAAAGCTGTGTGACAACCGGTGACAGGGAGGCAAAATGGATCGTCACCTAGCTTATGTGAAACTACATAAACTATATGACTGAAAAGAATTTAAGGAGCTTAGAGGACAAGTCAAGGTCTTCATTTTTAGGAGAAAATTCTTCTCGGAGACCTAAAAATAAACCAATTTATGGAAATCTAAGTAGGAGCGACCATTGTTATTCCGCAGGGTACAGCAAAAATCTGCTGTTATATATCATGGTATACACTGGGGAACTAAACATATGGCAAGTATATTATACTCCAGAGCTGTATTCTCAATTCAGATGGTTGTCACTGGAAACAGTCAGCAAGCTTGTTGTCGTGCACACTTCTAATAGTTTTTCTAAACTAGCAGTAGGGGGGACAACAAGATTTTCCCCACATAAGATTACTATACAGAGCCTGGTGCAGACAAAGCTCAGTGCCAACACTGGAAATTGTGAGATTTCAGCTCTGAAGCTTACAGAATTTGAATGGAGCTATGGAGTTAAATTAGGCTATAACTCAGGATCAGTAATGTATGTACACAGTGACTGAGCAGAATAGTGAGTGCAGCTCTGGAGTATAATACAGGATGTAACTCAGGATCAGTACAAGATAAGTAATGTAATGTATGTACACAGTGACTGTACCAGCAGAATAGTGAGTGCAGCTCTGGAGTATAATACAGGATGTAACTCAGGATCAGTACAAGATAAGTAATGTAATGTATGTACACAGTGACTGTACCAGCAGAATAGTGAGCACAGCTCTGGAGTATAATACAGGATGTAACTCAGGATCAGTACAGGATAAGTAATGTAATGTATGTACACAGTGACTGTACCAGCAGAATAGTGAGCGCAGCTCTGGAGTATAATACAGGATGTAACTCAGGATCAGTACAGGATAAGTAATGTAATGTATGTACACAGTGACTGCACCAGCAGAATAGTGAGTGCAGCTTTGGAGTATAATAAAGGATGTAACTCAGGATCAGTACAGAATAAGGAATGTACGATTTTGAGAAAGCCATTTACTGTAGTAAGGGGTGTTATAAATATGAATGTGTACTTCCCTTTCTCATGTGCTTGTAAACAAAAAATTCAATTAGAAAGTCATAAATCCTCTAAATCCTCTCAGCACTTCCAGAAAGGATATCATGAGAAAGTCACCACAACATCTGACTTGATAATGTATCAGGCTCTGCAGATGAGGGCATTTCAGGTTATTTCAGGATACACATACATTTGAACAACCCTCTACAGATTTCATACAAACAATCTACACTTCTATATTTCAGAGCCGCATTCCAAATTCTGCAGACTTCAAAGCCAATCTCTCCCAGCATTCTGTAAATGTATCACAATTGGATTACTACACAACATCTGCACAGAGTTTGTATGTCTTCCCTGTGTTTGTGTGGGTTTCATCTGGGTACTTCGGTGTCTCCCACACGCCAAATACACTGATAGGAAATGTAGATTGTGAGCCCTATAGTAGCAGTCTACACGATACAGACTGATCCGATTAACCTTTGGCAAGAGAGGAAGAGGGTCGGGTGTTGGTCCTTAGAGGACATACCCCATTAATGGGCCAGTATGGCTTTTAGAATAGTATAGCATAGCTGGCACAGGATCATAGAACATGGGCATGACGAGTCGACTTTTGAGAAATGACCATACACATTAAAGGACACTTCAGCAATTGTCAATTTGATAGATTTTTAAATCCGCAGAACACAAGGCCCAAGAGTATAATTAAAGTTTAGAAGAATAAAAGTTTTCAATGTCGGCGCGGTGACATTTACCATTCATTCTGAGATGTTGCTTAATTGGCCATTAAAAATCTCAGCGGCTTATAAGCTATAGGTTTATACATAAGAACCCCCCCACCCAGACACACTTCTTAAAGTGCATGGCTGACCCTATATGAAGCTTCTCAGTGACATTAAGGAGTTGCAGCCTTAAGGGACACACAGTAAATGGCTTCTGTAGATATACCAGTCAGTTCCAGGGTTTTCTGTGGTGCACCTTCGCAGGTCTGGCCCTTTAAAAGTCACTAGACTTTTGCAAATGCCCTGACTGATCAGATACTGATGGTCTATCCTGTATACAGGTCATCACTATCCATTACCCTTGGGTGTCAGACAACCCCTTTAAGGTGGTAGTAGTAATAGGCTCCTGCAACTAGTAGGACAGAAATGAGAAAGATAAACTAGCAAACTGCTATAGGTGAACTTATTCCGGGGCTGACCTGCAATACCAGACACAACCAGATATGAGTGGCGCTGGAGTGGGATACCAAATTCTTTCATCTGAAGGCAGGCTATAGTCGCCAACTATCCAGCTGTTGTAAACTACAACTCCCAGCATGCTCTGACAGGCACATTAAGAGTTGTAATTTTGTTACTGCCAGAAAGCGACATAATGGTGTACTTTTGAGGGGTTAGCCAGAGTGGACCAGCTTTGGCTTTCCTCAGACAGTAATCTCTGTCTGCGAGTTCTGTGGAAGAGTTAGTCACGGGATCTGCGGTAAGATCAAGCAGGACACTTATTTTTACAGCGTCCTGAAAACACAGAAGTGTCCGTTTCTTATTCCCATTGAAAGCAACGGGAGGGGCCTTTAATTCCAACGTGTGAGTATGCCCCCCCCCCCCATAGCACTGGACTGTGCCCTCTGCACCCCCCATATCTACACTCTAGTCTCAGGCATCAGTAGAGGTTTTCAGTTCTCCAGAACATTTTATTGTTCTGGCGGAGATAAATGACAATGTGATTTCATCCTCTCCCCCCCGCCTCTAGTCGCCTGTTGTCTTGTCATTCTGCCAAGTGCCAGCCATGTCACAGACGCCTGAAGATTTAGAGCAGTGGGTCTGCAATGTGGAGCGCAGGCAGCTGCAGTGCCACCGAGACCCAGCTCAGTCGCCCCAATGCCCCCAATACGGCATCTGTTCTGGACGTCTGCCTCATTTCTCTTTGTGGCAGGGCACTTATATCAGAATCATAGCAGCATGTGTGCGGTATTTGGGTACAGGCAAACTCCTGTCACAAGAACTGGCTGTCTTGTACCATGTCAGGACTGGCAGCCATAAATGGGAAAACATAGGTTTCTTACAGATGTAGCAGAGCTGAGATTTTCATATCCTGAGTCATGTGTTCACAGGACTGGGACAATTTTTGTTTTGCTAAGAACCATACATTTTCTATTATTTCCCATTAACAATAAGCCAATTAGGGTTTATTTTTTGTGGGATAAATTTAACATTCTACACAGGATACTGGAAACCTGGGGAGATATATATATATACACAGTATATATATATATATATATATATATATATATATATATATATATATATATATATATATGGGGTGGAACTGGAGAAAATCTGCAATTACGCCATATTCTTACAGATTTGTTTTCATTGCGTTTAATGTGCAGTAAAAATGAGACCTTACCTATATTCTGCAGGCAGGTACGATGACGGTGATACCATATTTACATAGTTGTTTTTTGTGTTTTTGAAAAAAAAATTTAAATTTTTACTCTTTTAAAGCTTAAGCATACAGAACTGTATGGCATCGTATTGTGTAGCAATGTAGTTTTTATTGATATCACTTTGGGAAGTATCTGACATTCTAATCACTTATTATTCATTGCTACAGCATTCACAACATGGGATAAATATTTTTACAATTTGGCCATTTCTGGTGTGGGGATATCTAATGCATTTACATTGATTGTTATAAAAGGTATAAACGGAATCAAACATTTTTTTTAATTTTTGAACATTTTTTCTTCCAACTTCTTTAGACTCCTCCTGCAAAGGACATCATATTCATGAGGCTAAGCTGCAATACCAAACACAGCCACATATAATGTATGGCGCTGTGCTTGGCATACAGTGAAAAGGCTGCAGCACTCTCTTCAAACAGCTGATCTGTTGGGGTCTCAGGTGTACGACCCCCAATGATTAGATCATAATGGCCTATCCTAAGGATAGATCATCAATATTCAAGCACCAGAAAACCCCTTTAACATTTAAAGAGTCTGAAAACCTGGAAAAACATATTGCATAGCTCAGGGTTTGTTACAGGCTCAAGGGTGATATATTCTACCCACACTAATACATTGTAACAAATGCAGGAGAGTGATTTGTGCAAGAAGATTTCTTAGTCTGGGTACAACTGTAGCAAACCCTCAGCTCTAATATTAGGCCAGCCTATTGATGTAAAGAATGAATATTCCTATTCACCAACAACCAGCACAGATCATGAAAATGGCGATGAATTAAAACACCAGCATAAAGCACCAATCCCATGTAATACTTCATTTGTCCTATGGCGGCGCTGTAGAGTAATTCAGCTGCAGATTTTAAAAGGCTGATTTAACACTGCGCTTGCCACATGTACTGATGTAATGTCATGGCAGGGTTACTGCTGCTAGGATGAACATGCAAATAAATGGACAACAAACATGGTGGGTTGGAGTAGGACATGGGGAGGATTTAGCACCCTGTACTTCCATAACACAGCAAAAAACTATGGAAAAGTAGCTTGGAAATGAAAGTGTTTACATACTGGTCTTACATAGGCAGAATGAGTTGGGACTGGACATCATTGCCCAGGGATCTTCCTTTACACACTATGGATGCCCAATAGCCGGGGACCACCACTGATCAACATGAAAAGGGACTCTGTAGATTTCCCTGACTGCGCTATGTGTACAGGGCAGAGGTGTACTTGAGTGGCCCCAAATATTATGTGACTGCTGAGACAGCTCCACGGAAGTCAATATAGTGGTGTTCTCCAGATCGCTGGTCCAATGGTCAGACCTCTAACTTTATCCTCTATCCGTGTCCACTCCCACCCCTGGACTTGCTGCCTGCTCTACACTCAAGATAGGGGCAGGTCCCCAGCTATAGTAGGTCTGCATTGCCTTCTAGTCAGTAGTATAAAATTGGGGGGCCTCCGTGTCCTCTCACTTTTCTTCAACAAGACAATTGCCCAAAACTTGCTTAGAGGGTCATCCAAGGTACTCAATTAAGTGGTGTCCACCACAGAATTCTGCCCTTATCTGATATCCACAAATGTTTAAGTAATGGCAACCAAAGAAGATTACCTGGTTTTGGCCATCCTGAACTTGAGTTAGAACTGCTCCCAGATCCTTCAGCCTCCATCCCCCCAGACAATGGTCTGCTTTTTTGGTTGGTATGGGTTATTGTTGCACTGTTCTGATCTTTAAAACCATGGTGTGGACCCCCTCTTTGGTGATCACATCTTGGGTACTTCAATGTTAACTTGAACAGATAAAATTTGCAGGACTTGAGCTTTAGCCAAGTCAACTGTAAAGTCTAGATCAGGGGTCAGTAACCTTCGGCACTCCAGCTGCTGTGAAACTACAACTCCATTCATTTCCTTGGGAGTTCCAAGAACAGCAGAGCGAGTATGCATGCTGGGAGTTGTAGTTTTACAACAGCTGGAGTATATTAGCACTTGGTTGTTATTTAAGGCAACACTAAAAATACGTTTGTTCCTATGTCAAAGGTGTCCATACCCTTTAAGGATCTGTCTTCACAGACTTCCCCTGCGCCTATACACTCACCGGCCACTTTATTAGGTACACCATGCTAGTAACGGGTTGGACCCCCTTTTGCCTTCAGAACTGCCTCAATTCTTCGTGGCATAGATTCAACAAGGTGCTGGAAGCATTCCTCAGAGATTTTGGTCCATATTGACATCATGGCATCACACAGTTGCCGCAGATTTGTCGGCTGCACATCCATGATGCGAATCTCCCGTTCCACCACATCCCAAAGATGCTCTATTGGATTGAGATCTGGTGACTGTGGAGGCCATTGGAGTACAGTGAGCTCATTGTCATGTTCAAGAAACCAGTCTGAGATGATTCCAGCTTTATGACATGGCGCATTATCCTGCTGAAAGTAGCCATCAGATGTTGGGTACATTGTGGTCATAAAGGGATGGACATGGTCAGCAACAATACTCAGGTAGGCTTTGGCGTTGCAACAATGCTCAATTGGTACCAAGGGGCCCAAAGAGTGCCAAGAAAATATTCCCCACACCATTACACCACCACCACCAGCCTGAACCGTTGATACAAGGCAGGATGGATCCATGCTTTCATGTTGTTGACGCCAAATTCTGACCCTACCATCCGAATGTCGCAGCAGAAATCGAGACTCATCAGACCAGGCAACGTTTTTCCAATCTTCAATTGTCCAATTTCGATCAGCTTGTGCAAATTGTAGCCTCAGTTTCCTGTTCTTAGCTGAAAGGAGTGGCACCCGGTGTGGTCTTCTGCTGCTGTAGCCCATCTGCCTCAAAGTTCGACGTACTGTGCGTTCAGAGATGCTCTTCTGGCTACCTTGGTTGTAACGGGTGGCTATTTGAGTCACTGTTGCCTTTCTATCAGCTCGAACCAGTCTGGCCATTCTCCTCTGACCTCTGGCATCAACAACGCATTTCCGCCCACAGAACTGCCGCTCACTGGATGTTTTTTCTTTTTCGGACCATTCTCTGTAAACCCTAGAGATGGTTGTGCGTGAAAATCCCAGTAGATCAGCAGTTTCTGAAATACTCAGACCAGCCCTTCTGGCACCAACAACCATGCCACGTTCAAAGGCACTCAAATCACCTTTCTTCCCCATACTGATGCTCGGATTGAACTGCAGGAGATTGTCTTGACCATGTCTACATGCCTAAATGCACTGAGTTGCCGCCATGTGATTGGCTGATTAGAAATTAAGTGTTAACGAGCAGTTGGACAGGTGTACCTAATAAAGTGGCCGGTGAGTGTATATTGGAGTCTCTTCCATCTTGACAGCCATTGTCCCCTTTAATCCTAGCACAAATACTGCAAGGTTCTCCCACTGTGTCTGGATTAAGGAACACACCATCACATGAAAACCACATCTAATCCCTCGATGGAAGAAGAAAGGGAAATGTTTGTACTTAAGACGCACTCCAGTCATGTTCATCTCTCGACTCTCCGCAGAGGGGTCGAGAAGAATCTCCATAATAAGGGATAAGGATCTACAGTTAATGAGATCTGGGATTCCTCTAACTCTTTACACATTCTCTGTCATCAACCACTTGTGGCTGGGGAGATGATAGTTTTTCCGGTGGGATTACGAGGATGAATAATATACAGTAATTTGAGACATATTTCCAATATAGAAGACATATCCTGATCAGCCATAACATTAAAAATACCACTCTGACATTGTGTAGGTCTCTGTACTGACATCAAAACAGCTCTGAGCCGTCAGGGAATATATGCCACAAAACCTGTGAAGGTGTCATGTGGTATGTGGCTCCAAGACGTTGGTGGCAGACCCTTTAAAGAGGGTTTCCAGCCACCACATGGGGGGCCAACACCCACTCCCTGCACCTGGCTGTCTCCGAACCCCTGAAGAGAGAGGGATACGTACTTGTTTATGGTCCTTCAATATGACGTTGGACCCCTCATCCCATCCTGTGCCCTCAATGGCCAGTCTGAAAGTGAGCATGCTCATGCAGGTCACTGGTGACATCATAGCAGTGAGATCATGTGACCATAATTGTCAGCTTCACTTCCAGACCAGCCAGTGTGGGCACAGATGACAAAATAGAGGACCAAGGAAAGGGTGCTATCCCTACTTTTCTTATTTTTTATCATCTGCATCCCTCCCTGTGTTTTCCATTTTGTCTGTAAAACCCCTTCAAGTTCTGCAAGTTGTTTGTTGTGGCCTCAGTGGCTCAGACGCCAAATCTAGCCCTACGTGTCATTTTATGTGACTTGTGACATCTCTCACTTAGCTCACTCATTTTTCTAAAGGAAGGTTAAAGCACTTGGAAAGGGAAGGGGTGCCGCCCCACGAAATAGGTTCCAGTGCTTGTTATAGGGGGCAACACCAGTATCAATTAAAATAATTCCACATTAGATGCTGAGGTCTCTTACTTGAGGAGGAGCACTTGTCAGAGGGGGCGCCAGCACATATAGAACATAGATTGGAATTTTGACACCAAACACAGCTGTCTGAAGGCAATCATAACCCCAATGTGACCCTTGAATAAGTTTGACACCCCTGCCATACATATGTTCAACCAGATTGAGAGCTGGAGTCCAAGTCACCACCTTGAGCTCTTCGTCTTGTTCCTCAAGCCATACCTAAACAGATATTGCATTATCCTGGTGAAATAGGCCACTGGCATTAGGGGGCACCACACTGTGAAAGGGAGTACTTGGTCTGCACAATGTTTAAGTAGGTGGTATATGTTAAACTAACATCCACATGATACTAGGACCCAAGGTTTCCCAAACCATCACTCTGTCTATGCCAGCGCCTATCCTGGAGTACTCAGACTTGGGCGTCCACATGATGTAAAAGACTATGTGATCCATGAGACCAGGCTGACTTCTTTCATTGACTCATGTCTTAGTTCTGACGATGTTGTGTTCATTACAGGCACTACTTAGTCGAGAAAGAAAATCTCCACTGTCCCAGTGTCCCGGGTAGGTCCTTAGACTTCAGATGCACCATCTCAGCTACAGATACAAGACATCAGACACCACAAGTAGTTTCTTTCTTGTAGTATATGAACTAGAATTGATTTTATGACACCAATGATTAAATTGATGCAGATTCCGGCCTGGATATACAGCCAACATATAGCATGCATGTGTCTAGATGGGTTTTTCTGCTTAGTGCAGGATTTACGTCTATGCCCCTCTTAATGGGACCCATCATGTAGCGAAGCCTTCCTCTGCCTCATGTTAAAAGGATGCTTTAGCCCACCAGATATTGCTCTCCTCATAACACTTCAATTATCTTAATGCCTATAATTGCAACGATACAAAGTGGAAAATCCCATCTGCCGGGTTCACATTGCAGATCACATCCCACTTATAGGAAATCTGGAGAACGTCTGATTGTATTAAGCCTCACTATAATAAACCAAATGCAAGCATGTGACTAAATGTTATATAATATCCAATTCCATATTGACTCACCATGCTTTATACTGCAGCACTGCTTTCCTACATGTAATTGTCAATAAAACAGAGATGGAATGACTATAAGCAACTAAATCAGGAGTCAGAAAATAAGCCTGGGACAGACCAAGTCAGTAGGACTCATTGCCATGGGCCGGGGAGGTTTGGGGGCCTTTGTTATCCATTTATGCCCCCCTTCCCAGCAGCATTTCAGTCGCTTGTAGTTAGTAAATCCCTGGTTGTGCTTGTATAATATTTGCATCTGATTTATAAGCTTTTTACTCTAGATTTACATTTTGTTAATTCCTTTGTGGTGATTTCCTCGTAACATAAAGACATTTCAAACAGAATTAGTTATTAGGAGTCGAGGATGCAAAATGGCACAGGGACATAGAGAACAAAGGAGCAGCTCAGTATACAGTGATTTAAAACGCAAGATCGCTATCTGAACATATACATCGCTGTGCTTGGAGTACATGGATCTGAATGGGAGCTCAGTTGAAGTAAACCTCCATGACCAGTACACGGTGGACAGAGCCATCCACTTCTGACTCTACCAACAGTGTCGTTTTGGTAGCAGCTGATGGTTACAATATTGATGACCTATTCTTGGGAAAGGTGATCAAAACCAGAAATCTGGAAAACCCCTTTAGGTTGCAGAGAAGGTGCAAGTTATAAATATGATGAGTAAAGAAACTCCACTTTGGCCACGTCCCCTTTCCTTACCAAGGAGCTAAATGGGGGCAAAGGAGGAAAAACATCTGGAAAAAAGGGGCAAATGCTTCATAAATAAACCACAGCGAGAAAACAAGTCTCCAAAAATTTATGCCAAAAAAAGGGGCAAGTTATTGACAAATGCTGAAAAAGTTTTTGGCCAAAACGTGTGAGTAAAGCTTTAAGATAGGAACCATAGTGGCATAGGTTGGGCCCCCAAGACCCTTGGCATACAGCCTGGGCTATCGTTAGAGGGGAACATACTGGGCAATTGCCCAGGGCCCCCTTCCCCTGTGACGTAAAGGACGTGTGATAGTGAGACTGACTTCCGATTGGTGGGAGACTCAGGGGAGGTGGAAGTGAGACCCGCCCAAAGCTTAAATAAGAGCGGGTCGGAGCATACATCGTGTCGGCCTCTAATAAGTACTGGGACCCATCATCAGGGTCCTGGGAATCACGGTTGTAACCGCACATTGTATTAAGGTGTAGTGGGGTAGAAGTGTGTACAGTCTCCTGATGAATTAAGTATAAGGAAACGCGCAGAGACTAATATTTACAAGCGACCAATCTATCTTCCAGTAGTTTTACTACTGACAGGGGGTGTGGGTATTCATTCACAAACCTTAAAAGAACCACAATCTATTTAGCATTTGTTTAACCTAGTCACACTTATCTTGTAGCTACAAGGAAGTTTAGGTGGAGGGTAGTTTGACATCAAGGGCAAGAGGCAAGCTGATTTCATATTGCTGGATTTCAAAAACATTGTTGCATCCAGCATACTACAATATGTATTAGTAATAGCTAGTCTCTGCTTATTATAGATGGCTGTGTGGTGAAATGATACAAAGTAACAGCTAGTTACTGGTGCTGATGTGGATGTGTTTGAGTTATATACGTCCTCATACACGATCACGACCTTGTGGTGAATCGACACCAAGTCAAAGCTGAGTACTTGTGCTGACCTTGAAGGTTGTCAATCATGAATGCCCTTATACACAGCCCGATCCTTGTAAGATTAATCCTTGTGCTGCTAGCATGCTTGTGATCTAGATTTTATCTTAGTAGGTGTGTAGTATCAACACCTTTATTGTTATAGATACATTAGGGGCCGCTATATTGCCCTATTTTTTAACAGTCTAATAAAAGTTATATTTTATCTATTTTTATGGGGGGGGGGGGGGATGCTTCTTTGGAGTATATACATTTATTAGTACTCCCAGATCCATTGTATGTATATTTAGAGTGTGACTATACCTTGTAATGAACAAGAGCCTTTGAGAGGCAGTATACATCGCAGTGCTTGGAGTACATGGATCTGGATGGGAGCTCAGTTGTAGTAAACCTCCATGACCAGTACACGGTGGACAGAGCCATCCACTTCTGACTCTACCAACAGTGTCGTTTTGGTACCAGCTGATGGTTACAATATTGATGATCTATTCATGGGAAAGGTGCTCAAAACCAGATTTCTGGAAAACCCCTTTAGGTTGCAGAGAAGGTGCAAGTTATAAATATGATGAGTAAAGAAACTCCACTTTGGCCACATCCCCTTTCCTTATCAAGAAGCTAAATGGGGGCAAAGGAGAAAAAACATCTGGAAAAAGAAGGGGCAAATGCTTCATGAATAGTCCACAGCGAGCAAACAAGTCTCCAAAAATTTATGCCAAAAAAGGGGCAAATAACTTGATAAATGTTGAAAAAGTTTTTGGCCAAAACATGTGAGTAAAGCTTTAAGATAAGAACCATAGTGTGATAGTGGCACAGGTTGGGCCCCCAAGACCCTTGGCATACAGCCTGGGCTGGTGTTAGAGTGGAACATACTGGGCAATTTCCCAAAAGGGGCTCCCGGGATCCGGAGCATCAGGCTTTTAGCCTGATGGGTGGAATCCAGGGAGCTCCCACTGTATGGGCATGCTGTGCTGTGCACGCCAGTACAGTGTAATACTATGACACAGCAGGGAGCTGAAAAGTCCCTGCTCTGCAATAGAGGACCTGCAGAAATGCACAGAACTTTGTGGCGCAGGTGGTGTCATGACGTCACTGTACCGTGCCACCTGTACAACTACTACAGAAAAGAGCCTGCAGCTGCTTCGCTCAGGGTGGGAGCGCGGTAAGGGGAGTACAAGGTGACTAATATAAGGGGAGAATGTTATATGTAAGGGGGTTATTATAGGAGATGACATTATATATAAGGGAAGACATATATAAGGGGCTATGATAAGGGGGGACTGTTATAGGAGAGGAACCATTATATATAAGGTTGGCTGATATAAGGGGGCTATTATATATAAGGAGGCTATTACAGGAGAGGGACTATTATATGTAAAAGGTGTTATATATAAAGGGGCTATTAGATAAAATTACTATTTATAAGGGGGGCTATTATAAGGTGGAAACATAAGGCAGGCTATTATTTCTAAAGGGAGGAACTATTTATTATTTATAAGAGGGAAACTTTATAAAGAGAGTATTGTTAAAGAGGCTATTATTTATAAGAGGGCTAATATGGATAATGTGGACTATTTATAAGATTAAATATTTATGAGAGGGAAATTATTAATGGGGGAATATTTATAAGGGGGCACTATTTATGAGGGGGGCTATTATTGATATGGGGCACGGTTTATAAGCAGGGACTATTTATACTGAAGCACTATAATAACTGATGAGGGGGTGCAAAAATCTATAAGGCAGTATAAAGGTGGTTATATGAATTGTGTGTGGGCATAAGGAGGGGTGGTTTTTACTGTTTTGGGGACAGAAAGAGGGCATTTTTAACCCTTAAGTACTATCATGGTGTCTATCATACACATATCATTATGATAGACACCATGATAGTGTTAAATATTATATATTTACAATATTCTCTAGCAGACATGGGGTTAACACTCTACTGACATCATAGTCTTATATTCTTGGAACATGGGTGCGGTTAGTGTACACTATTTTAGAAATCTCCTTACATAGCTACAAGATGGAAGGTAGTACTTAAGGGTTAAAGGAGCTGCCACTGGAAATATGATGGCATTGTTGGTATTTCAGCATCTGGGGCCCCGCTTTTAATTTTGCCCAGGTCCACAGTTTGTCTACAACCAGTCCTGCATTGAGCGTATTTTGCCCAGGGAAGTTGCAGTCAGCTGTTCACTTGATGAAAACATACCCAACTCCCCCTCCCCCATGACAACAATTTGCCATAAGAGGTCAGACACTTTACCTTGCATATACATGCCACCCATGGCAAGCATAAAACTTTCATGTAGCCCCATACTTTCCTATAGATTGTACCAGCTGTATTCTACTCACCATTATAGGACACGTGACAAGTCACATATGTCCATGTAGGTGGTCACCTTTGTAAACCCTCGACTGTCATGACCTCCAGATGGTGGGGGGGCCAAGGTGCAGCCAGTGTGTAGTTGTTTAGGGTCTCAGAGTAATAACTACAGAGGCGAAGGCTTCTCCCACCTGACAGCTGCACTGCCAGTGATTGGGAAACTTCCCAGCACAAGGTTCTGCTCCACCTGCGCCAGCTAATCAGAAACATGATCCGAGCTCCAGTCACTGCCTTATAAAAACATGTCCGAATCTGTCACAAGGGTGCATTCACACTGTGCAGTTAAAACAGCATGCAGTTTTTGATTTTGTAGATGAAACATTTTAAAGAATTGTGTTTCTCCTGCAAAATTACAAAACTCCACCAAAAATCGCATCAAAGCTGGATACTGCATTAGCTGCACCATGTAAATGCGCTCCAAGGGCTTATTCACATGTTCATGTTTTAATCAGGTTTTTGAAGCCAAAATTGGGATTTGTTCATAAAATGAAACCGACTATAACGGGACGGCAACTTCTGTTTTCTAGAATCTACTTCTGTGGACAGAATGATAGTGTGACTATACCCCTAAATACTACACAACAACCTCTGGGATTTTTACAATTTGTCCATGATAATAAATTCAATCTAAGAAAAATTGCCAAGGGGGAAATTACCCGGTATCAAAAACCACAATAAAACTCACAGCGATGTAATGTATCCTGGATTATTGCAGGGCTACACAACCACATTGGATGGGAGTCTCATCGCACGACTAAAGATCGTTGTGTAGCCTTGGGACTCCTACACTAAGTGAATGGAGTCATATTGTGACCCCTAAGGGTGCTGCAACCAAAGATCAAGCACTGCTGGGGGGTTTTTTTACGAATGGCCGCAGCACCCTCGGGGTCACAGTGTGACGCCATCCTCTTACAATAGTGAAGCAGTCACAGGGCAACCTGCTAATCTTTGGTCACACAACTAATGTGGCATTTATATGTGGTTTTTAAAGCCAAACCCTGGAGTGGATTAGAAGCTGGAATAGCAGTGCCTGTCCTTTATGTTCTCTCTCCAGTTATGAACTATACCCGCTTTGGCTGAAAAAAACTACATAAAAAAATGAAAGTGTGAATACATCCTAATGGGCATGGGTAAAATCTACATGTAATTTGGGTTATTCCTTAATGGACCTAACTTAGGGTGCATGCACACTACATAACGCCGGGCGTGTATGAGAGCCGTACACGCCGGCGTTACAGCAGGGCTGCCGAACACTTCCCATTCACTTCAATGGGAGCGCTCGTAAACGCCGCTGTTACGAGCGCTCCCATTGAAGTGAATGGGAAGTGTTTGGCAGTCTGCTGTAATGCCGGCGTGTACGGCTGTGATACACGCCCGGCGTTACTCAGTGTGCATGCACCCTTATACAGAAATAATTTATTAAAATGGGATAATTAGTTGCCTGTAGCAACCAATCACAGCATAGCTTTCATTTTGTAGTCCGCTTATGAAAAATGAAAGCTGAATTCTGGTTGCTAAGGGTAACTAAAACAGTTTTAAAACGCTGTAATAAGACTGCCTGGGATTGGTTGCTATGGAGGACCACTCTTTGTGCCCACACTGAAAGAGGTGTTGTTATGAGCAGAACCTCAGAACAATCCCTCCATATAATTTTATCTACTGAACCAGGGATGAAAACATTTCTAGGAAAAGATTCCTAGATAAAAAGGGACATTAAACTGGGGCAAAATCTGAAATTAGATTTTTAATAACACCAGCGCCACCCGGTGGTCAGCCTGGGTGTAGCAATCATATTCAACACGGTATTACAGATTATGTACGTTCTGTGCCCATAGTGATCATAAGTGCTACATATCAGCCGTTCCATGAAAATGTGTAGGCTATTCAGTAATTTCTATAAAAGTGCTTGATTTGCCAATGGAGGCAAGGAATACGCAAATAAAACCACCTTAGTGAAAAGGGGAACTTGCTCTAGCGCCACCTTTTTGTAGGTAGCTTCCTATAGCGCAAACCCTCCTTCTCCTGAAGCTTAGTAGCATAATATGTCAATACAGGGACTTGGCGTTATTCCCAGATTATACTACTAGGTTTCAGGAAAACTAGACATTGATTTACATGGAATCACTTTCCAAAGATGGCGCTAGAGCAAGTTTCCCATTTCCACCAATGAGGTCTTATTTGCATATTGCTTTCCATGAATTTTCAGCACAGTAAGGGTCCATTCACACGGAGATAACACGTGCTCATTTTGGCAGAATACACATGTAAAGAATACACGTGTAAAAATAAGACTCCCATTGACTTCAAAGACATTTTTTACACGTGTAAAAAACGCACCAGAAAACGCGACACATTTTTTGACGTTTTTTTTACACGTGTAGAAATGTCATTGAAGTCAATGGGAGTCTTATTTTTACACATGTATTCTTTACATGTGTATTCTGCCAAAATGAGCGCGTTTACTCCGTGTGAAGCCCCTGCACATCTCCTAGTTCCTCTTCTGACCAATAGAGGCAGACAAACCAATCCTCTAGTTGAAAGTTAAGCCATCAATTATTGGGGCTGAAACCATGCCTTTGGCCATGATATGTGCGTTGCCCTGTGCCTGCTTCACTAATGTTAGTGTATGGAGTGGCACTGTGACCCCCAGGGTGCTACGACTGTGGCTTCTAGTCAAAAAAGACAGAATACTGATTTTATTCGGCTAGGGATTATAATGTGATTAAATTCACTATGATTAGCGAAGCAGTCGCAGGGCGAGCTGTTGATCTTTGGTCGTGTGTTTTGACATGTGGCCAAAGTCGTTGTGTAGCCCTAGCGTTAGATGTAGAAAATATGGTGGGAAGAAAAAGTGTCTCTCACTTGCAATGCTCCATTTCTCCTGTGGTGGTGTTGCCAGGAAAAAAAGACCTGTTTCTAGGCTCTCTACAGATTAGTGATCACTGGGGAATTCAGCAGTCTGACAATATCATGGCACCCAAGTAATAAAAAGGGATCGTCCAAAGTAGAGAACCCCTTTAAAAAGGCAACTGATTGTAGTAGTCTTCACTCTAAGATACAGTGCTGGGAAATGTGCAGGCTGAACAGGAGGAAATAATATAAATGATCCTCATGAATACTTGTACTAGAGCGGATGGTAGAGCGGTCTACCCGAGGGAGCTGAGAATCTGTAGCAGAAAATGGGAAATGACTCTAGCCATAATAAAAGTGACACAGACCAGCTGCCCTGGGAACAGCCCCGAGACCGCTGGAGAGGGCTAAAGTGGAATGTAAACATCGCCCGATGGGAATCAGCTCAGCACGTCATTGTTTACCCATGAGAAATGCTCTACTAAACGGTTTAGAGGGACATTTTTTTGATTATTAATCCCTACAAGGTAAAGTGTTAGGAAAATATGAACACCTCCACCCTCCCTGTTCACTATTTCTAAACCGCTGTTTGTATGTAATTACAACAAAAAGTCCCTGGTGGTCTAGCGTAGTGAAAGAGGTAAATGGCATACTCTCTGGTGGTCTAGGGTAGTGAAATAGTAAATGGTAAATTCCATAGTGGTCTAGGGTAGGGAATGGTAAATGGTAAATTCACTGGTGGTCTAGAGCAGGCATGTCAAACTCAGGGTACCCCGAGGGCCACATGAGTAACAAGAGGTTGTTGCGAGGGCCGCACACAGCAGCTAATGTCACACACGTATTTTAACAGCAGTCATGAAAACAAGATATGAAGTAGTAATATGTAACAGCAACTAATATATTTAACAAAAATACAGCAATTAAAAACTAAACATTTATTTGCTATCAATTTTTTCAATCTTTTTTAGTGTTTTGTCCTGAGGCTTGACACCTCTTTGTGCTAACAACTGTTGGTATATCAGGCTGAAATGACAACGCAGTGCCTACTTTGATCAAAGATGATAAGTGGTGATCAGTCAGCCTTGTTCTCTGAGAAGATTTTGTTATTTCATAAAAGAAAATTATCTGTTTACATATACACCCTTCATCTGCCCCCAGATTCATGTCCCCTCCATCTCTGCCCCCAGGTTCATGTCCCTCCATCTCTGCCCCCATGTTCATGTCCCTCCATCTCTGCCCCCATATTCATGTCCCTCCATCTCTGCCCCCATTTCATGTCCCTCCTCCATCTCTGCCCCCATATTCATGTTCCTCCTCCATCTCTGCCCCCATATTCATGTCCCTCCTCCATCTCTGCCCCCAGATTCATGTCCCCCCCATCTCTGCCCCCAGATTCATGTCCCCCCCATCTCTGTCCCCAGATTCATGTGCCCTCCATCTCTGCCCCCAGATTCATGTCCTCTCCATCTCTGCCACTAGTGTCATGCCCCCCATCTCTGCCCCAGATTCATGCCCCCATCTCTTCCCCCAGATTCATGTCCCCATCTCTGCCCCCAGATTCATGTCTCCATCTCTGCCCCCAGATTCATGTCCTCTCCATCTCTGCCCCGATTCATGTCCCCCCCATCTCTGCCCCCAGTGTCATGCCGTCCTCTCCATCTCTTCCCCCAGTATCATGCCATCCTCTCCATCTCTGCCCCCCCGTGTCATGCCGTCCTCTCCATCTCTGCCCCCAGCGTCATGCCGTCCTCTCCATCTCTGCCCCCAGCGTCATGCCGTCCTCTCCATCTCTGCCCCCAGCGTCATGCCGTCCTCTCCATCTCTGCCCCCAGCGTCATGCCGTCCTCTCCATCTCTGCCCCCAGCGTCATGCCGTCCTCTCCATCTCTGCCCCCAGCGTCATGCCGTCCTCTCCATCTCTGCCCCCAGCGTCATGCCGTCCTCTCCATCTCTGCCCCCAGTGTCATGCCGTCCCCTCCTTCATCTGCCCCCAGTTTCACGTTCCATCTCTATGTGTACACACATTAAACTTACCTTCTCCGACGAATCCGAGTCCTCGCTCCCCCGCTGCACTCTCTCTCGCGCGCGCTAACAGTTGTAGACGCGATGTGACGTAATCACGTCACATCACGTCTACACAGCAGCGTACAGCAGCGAGTTAGCAGCGTGAGTTTTGCACCTCTGCGGTCCGCACAAAAGTCTCAAACTTTGTCTCTAAACTTTAGAGACAAAGTTTGAGACTTTTGTGCGGGCCGCAGATATGCCTATAAAGGGCCGCATGCGGCCCGCATGTTTGACATGCCTGGTCTAGAGTAGTGAAGGGCAAATAATAAACTCAATGGTGGTCTAGGGTACTGAAGGGTAAATCGTAAACTCCCTGGTGGTCTAGGGTAGTGAAAGAGGTAAATAGTAAATTCCCTGAGAGTCTAGGGTAGTGAAGTTTATATTATATACTCCATGGTGGTCTAAAGTAGTGAAGCTTAAATGTTAAATTCCCTGATGGTCTAGTACCGTGATGACGAACCTACTGCACGCGTGCCAGAGAGGGCACGCAGAGCCCTCTATGCTGGCACGCGTTTGGTTGCCCGGATCGCTCACTAACGGGGAATCTGGTACAGGATTCCCCATTGATGAGCAGTCGCTGCTTTCAGTTGTATGTGCAAATGCGGTTCGCGCGACCGCGGCCTACACTGATTGCAGAGTGTGACCTCTGCCCCGACGCAGGCGCGATGACTTAAGTGGAGCATATAATACGGTCTGAGGGCCACTGCGGAGCATATAATACTGTCTGGGGTCCCCTCACTATATCACACAGTATCTGTTTTATAGCAAATGTGATATTAGTACAGGCTGTAATAACATTGCACGGTCACTGTGAAACAGATCCTGTGCGATGTAAATAGTGAACATTAATTGTTCAAAAGTACCAAATGCAGAGAGCTTTACATTTCAGTACAAAGTTGTTTATATTATTGAAAGCTCTGTTAAGCCCCATTCACATGACTGTAATTTGTGGGTCCATAACTGTCTGCAATTGTGGATCCGCACAGTATTAAGATAAGGGCTAGTTCACACGTAGTTATTTGGTCCGGATTTTGACTTGGAATCTGCGTCAAAATCCAGGTAAAAAAAACCTCCTAGTATATTCATGGGTGTAGCAATAGTAGTTGCTACCAGGCCAAGGGCTCCTTGGGTGGCCCTAAAGATCCCTCTGCCACACAAAATATAACATTAATTTAAATAACATAAGGTAGGAGTGTGGCCCCAGTACAGATTTTGAACTGGGGCCACGAAACTTTAAGCTATGTGTAGTATGCGGTAAATGGTAAATACCATGGTGGTCTATAGTAGTGAAGGGTAAATGGTAAATTCCATGGTGGTACAGGGGAGTGAAGGGTAAATGGTAAATTCCATGGTGGTACAGGGGAGTGAAGGGTAAATGGTAAATTCCATGGTGGTACAGGGGAGTGAAGGTATTCATTTTATATTCTCTGGTGGTTTAGGGCACTTAAGGGACGAATGGAAAATGCACATGTCCAAAGGATTTTTATAAAAATAGCTCTAGATGTGAATAGAGGATAAAACATGAAAACACATAATCAGAACACATTCCTTTTTTTTTTTTCTAGTGATTGCTGTTGATGTAAGATGTCAGGAGCAGAATTCTGCTTTAAGCTTCGTGTGAGACATATGAAATTACAGGACTGCATGTCCAGGCAGACAACATGGATGCAGCCTGGGAGCAGAGTATTAAAAAAGGTGTTGCCGTGGTTACTGTATAAGATGGCTGCTGGGGAAACAATTATGTTTTTACACTAAAGAGCTCGATGGTGCTTTCAAAGCGTGTTAGTTGTGAATGAAATACCTCTAATGAGGTTAACTAGGAAGGAGGACATTGAGTGGATGAACACAAACAGTGCGCTGAACCGCGCCAATCTCAGCGCAAAATATTGGCTATTTGGAGACTTGACAACATTTTGACTTATGAAATAGGGCCTAACAGGCAGAGGGGATGCTGAAGCTGCTGTTGTCAAAATCTGTTTCAGGGGGCCCCCATCTACCCATAGTACTTGTGGCATATGGGCCTATAGACCCCATCCGGCACCAAGGCTCAGGTGTGACTACTACTCTGTACACTCTATAGCTACCTCCTTTCTTATAGGATTGTATAACTCAACATCGACCTCATAACCCTCAACAACCTGAGCTCGAAGGAAGATGATCCTGTCCCCTGGTGAGAGAGTCCAATATTGTCAGTCCCTCCTTTGACTGGGCAGCATAGTAAGAGTCAAAAAGTTGTCTGAGTTGAAGAAACCCAAAGAAGGAGCCATAACGGTCACCCACTCTGCTTTCAAGGGGTTTTCCATCTCCACCAGTGTTTTCATACTGATGCTCTACCCACAGGATAGGCCATCAGTATTTGATCAGTGGAACCTGAACCTGGAGCAACCAACCCCTTGCATACCCCCCCTGAGGTTCTGTGAGACATCTGTGTTGGCCCTTGTAACAGATTTTGTCCAGCAGGTTTAGCTATCCCTCTACCTGTTGTCAGGCCTCCTACTACATAACATGTGGCCCTGTGATTGGCTCAATTCTGTGGACTGTTCCATTCTATTCCGTTCTGTGAAATACACCAAAGGCCATTGACCAGCCCCACTGATTGATGAAGTCTGTTGTGTTTTTGTATAGCTACACATAGACACAGACATGTACACAAGTACAGAAACATCAAGCGAGAGACCTATTCAATAAAATGGGAGTGGCTGTTGAAGGGGTGTGACTTATATAAAGGGGCGTGGTGACATATTCAGACACCCTATATCATTATCTGGGCACAGGTGATCGCTACAATATTTTCGTTTTAGACCACAGAGCCCTAAATTAATTTTATCTATAACTGGCTTTCTTAAAAAAAATTTTTATAAGAAAACAAGGTAAGGAAGAAGTAACAAACCAAAAGGAACATGGCATGAATAAAACAAAGTTAAAGGCACGCAGGCCTGGCAGGAGTAACAAAAGGCCAGGGGGAAATCCCTCCAGCCATGCAAGAGAAGACACGAGGACCCAGTAACGTAAAATCAAATATCAAAGAGCCACAAATGAATAAAGGGGACGTATAGGGGAGGGGGAAAGAAGAGCAAAGGGGAGAGGGTAAAGTGGCCAGTAACCTTCGAGAAAAACAGTCGGCGCCTTCAATCAGAAGGAGGAAAACTCCGACGACTCCTAAAACACCACCCAAGGCCACCAGAACCTGTCAAATTTGGAAGGATCTAAAGACTCCTCTGCGACCAGGGCCTCAATTCTCCTAATGAGGAGAAGCTCTTGTAGGAACCAGGGAGGGCAGGGTAGTACTACACCAATGCCTGGGGATGAGGGTCCTGGCAGCCGTGAGAAAGTGTCGCAGGAGGTCCTTCTTCACCGCAGATATCCTGCCAGGAATGATTGAAAGGAGGGCCAGTTGCGGAGATGCTGTGACAGTGCGGCCACACATCTTGGTGCACAGGGCAAACTCTGCATCCCAAAAGGGCCTGAGAACATTGCACTCCCACCAAACGTGGTATAGGGTACCTTTCTAGGTGCCACAGCGCAACAACTGTTTGGCTTTTGGAGGGCAAATTTTGCTGGAATAGTTTTTGGGTGCCATATCTCAATTGCAAAGCCCCTAAAACAATGGAAACCAGAACAATGAAAACCCCAAAACATGACCTCATCTTGTACACTACACCCCTCAAGGAATTTATCAAGGGCTTTACTGACCATTTTGATCCAACAGCTGTTTCATAGATTTATTAACATTGGGGAGTGAAAGTGAAAAATTATATTTTTTGCAATAAAATGTTGCTTTATCATGGCGGTGCCCAGAGCTGTGTTTACAGTACTCATTGAGCGCTGTGTACACAATGATCAGGGAAGGCAGGGATGGTAATAAACTGTCCCTGCCTTCTCTAGGGAAGCTCTGGCTGTATTTGCAGTCAGCTCCCCGTTTCAGCAGCTGTACAAAATTGTGAAGCTGGTGAAAACTTCAAGGATTTACCGGTATGTCTTTGCAGAACAAGGCAACCACTTTCGGATGTAAATACTCTATAGGCGGTCCAGAAGTGGTTAAAATTTTTTATATCTGTATATAAATTACACTGTCAATTGTACATTGGTTATATTATGTATACATTGCTGGAACAAACCTAACTTCCTGTGTGTAATATTACCTAACAATGGTGCTTTGTTAAAGGTATACAGCACAATGCTGTAAGTATAGTACTACATAACATAGCATTATCACAATGTACACACAGTAAGGGCATGAGAATGGTAGCCAGGTGATATTTCCATTAAGTACAATGGTAACCACATAGGAAGCGGTAAAAGACATAACTAAGTGTCCATGTAAAGTTTTCTATTGCAAGAAAGTGATGGACTCTTCTTTAACTCTCTTACAAACTCCGCTCTGCTACATCTATATA
The DNA here is from genome assembly GCF_031893055.1 of Leptodactylus fuscus. Taxonomy (NCBI): domain Eukaryota; kingdom Metazoa; phylum Chordata; class Amphibia; order Anura; family Leptodactylidae; genus Leptodactylus; species Leptodactylus fuscus. The sequence continues at coordinate 39,567,218 of NC_134275.1, forward strand.
TGGTATTAGCGCATACTGTAAGCTAGCCTGAGTCGGAACAGATTAAACTTTCTGCAATCATACCTGGATTTTTTCCAGTTGCCCACCCTTCTATAGCCATAGGAGCCAGACTTTGCACTTTTCATTGTAGATCACAAGAACGTCTATCACATCTTCCAGGGGTCTTGTACAAGCCTGCACAGGAGGATCACCTCTTCAATACTGCACAACTGTGCTGGTGCTGCCACATAGCTAGTCTTCCTGGCACATGCCAACCTCACATGTTAATATTTATGCGATATAAAGAGGAGAGGGACTTGTGCCACCAGCTCCGTGCGCTGCCAGTAATCCCAGCAATACACAGAGATTTATGTAAATAAGAAAAGTTCTCTTATGTCACAGAAATAGCAAGAAAGCACGAAGCAGATTCTCACGGGAAGAAATTTACAGGGAACATTAATCAGCTAAAGAAAATATACGTACAAAGAGCAGTCCCATATAAAAATACTCCTAGACATGAAAATATATATTCTTGTACACAGGAGCAGTATTATAGTGGTTATATTCTTGTATATAGGAGTAGTATTATAGTAGTTATATTCTTGTACATAGGAGGCAGTATTATAGTGGTTATATTCTTGTATATAGGAGCAGTATTATAGTAGTTATATTCTTGTACATAGGAGGCAGTATTATAGTGGTTATATTCTTGTATATAGGAGCAGTATTATAGTAGTTATATTCTTGTACATAGGAGCAGTATTATAGTAGTTATATTCTTGTACACAGGAGCAGTATTATAGTAGTTATATTCTTGTACACAGGAGCAGTATTATAGTGGTTATATTCTTGTATATAGGAGCAGTATTATAGTAGTTATATTCTTGTATATAGGAGCAGTATTATAGTAATTATATTCTTGTACATAGGAGCAGTATTATAGTGGTTATATTCTTGTATATAGGAGCAGTATTATAGTAGTTATATTCTTGTATATAGGAGCAGTATTATAGTAGTTATATTCTTGTATATAGGAGCAGTATTATAGTGGTTATATTCTTGTATATAGGAGCAGTATTATAGTGGTTATATTCTTGTATATAGGAGCAGTATTATAGTAGTTATATTCTTGTATATAGGAGAAGTATTATAGTAGTTATATTCTTGTATATAGGAGCAGTATTATAGTAGTTATATTCTTGTACATAGGAGCAGTATTATAGTAGTTATACTCTTGTATATAGGAGCAGTATTATAGTAGTTATATTCTTGTATATAGGAGCAGTATTATAGTAGTTATATTCTTGTTATAGGAGCAGTATTATAGTAGTTATATTCTTGTATATAGGCGCAGTATTATAGTAGTTATATTCTTGTACATAGGAGCAGTATGATTGTACCGTATATACTTGAGTATAAGCCGAATTTTTTGCTGAAAAAGCCCCCTCAGCTTATACTCGAGTCCGCAAAAAAAAAAATTATTATTATTTTTTTTTTTTTTTAGGGGGGGGGGGGGGGGGGCTATGACCATCCGCAATATCAATGTATAGAATCTCCCATAAAGTAGTGTGTAAAAAAAAAAAAAATTAAAAGTACTAAATCCCTCCTTTCCCTAGAATACATATAAAAGTAGAAAAATGACTGTGAAACACATACACATTAGGTATCCCTGTGTCTGAAAGTGCCCGGTCTACTGAATATAGGGGATCTGCAGTGCCCCCTCCCCTTCCCCAGCATCTACTGCACCCAAAAACTCCGACCATTTTAATTTTTGAATTTTTCCAGTAGCTGCTGCATCCCCCCCCCCCCCCCCCTCGGGTTATACGCAAGGTTTTTTTTCAGGTTTTTGTGGTAAAATTAGGGGCCTCGGCTTATATTCGGGTCGGCTTACACTCAAGTATATACGGTAGTTATATTCTTGTACATAGGGACAGTATTATAGTAGTTATATTCTTGTACACAGGATCAGTATTGAATTAGTTATATTCTTGTACATAGGAGTAGTATTATAGTAGCTATATTCTTGTACATAGGAGTAGTATTATATTCTTGTGCACAGTGGCAGATCCAGGGTTTGCGGGGCCCTGGGCAATTGACTTTGGCGGGGCCCTACTTACTGGGGGGTCTCGCACTTCTAACCTGTACTTCCCAACTGTTGAAGAACAGAAAGAGGGAACAAAATGTGCGGCGCACGCAGTGCGCCGCAGCAAATTACGCCCCGCCCACTTTTATGTTGACTCCACCCATTCTCATTCAATTTTCATGTGATTCCACACAGTATAATCCTCCTACAGTCACCCGTAAATTATATGTCCCCCCCTCCATCTCTCCCCCATTTTCATATACACCCTTCATCTACCCCTAGTTTCATGTCCCCCCCTCTATCTCTGCCCCAGTGTCATGCCGTTCTCCCCCCTTCATCTGCCCCAGTGTCATGCCGTTCTCCCCCCTTCATCTGCCCCAATGTCATGCCATTCTCCCCCCCCTTCATCTGCCCCAGTGTCATGCCATCCCCCCTTCATCTGCTTCAGTGTCATGCCGTTCTCCCCCCCTTCATTTGCCCCAGTGTCATGCCGTTCTCCCCCCTTCATCTGCCCCAGTGACATGCCATTCTCCCCCCTTCATCTGCCCCAGTGTCATGCTGTTCTCTCCCCCTTCATTTGCCCCAGTGTCATGCTGTTCCCCCCCCTTCATCTGCCCCAGTGTCATGCCGTTCTCCCCCCTCCATCTGCCCCAGTGTCATGCTGTTCTCTCCCCCTCTATCTGTCCCAGTGCCATGCCGTTCTCCCCCCTCCATCTGCCCCAGTGTCATGCCGTTCTCCCCCCTCCATCTGTCCCAGTGCCATGCCGTTCTCCCCCCTCCATCTGTCCCAGTGCCATGCCGTTCTCCCCCTTCATCTGCCCCAGTGTCATGCTGTTCTCTCCCCCTCCATCTGCCCCAGTGTCATGCCATCCCCCCCTTCATTTGCCCCAGTGTCATGCCGTTCTCCCCCCTTCATCTGCCCCAATGTCATGCCGTTCTCCCCCCTTCATTTGCCCCAGTGTCATGCTGTTCTCTCCCCCTTCATTTGCCCCAGTGTCATGCTGTTCTCCCCCTTCATCTGCCCCAGTGTCATGCCGTTCTCCCCCCTCCATCTGCCCCAGTGTCATGCTGTTCTCTCCCCCTCTATCTGTCCCAGTGCCATGCCGTTCTCCCCCCTCCATCTGTCCCAGTGCCATGCCGTTCTCCCCCCTCCATCTGTCCCAGTGCCATGCCGTTCTCCCCCTCTATCTGCCCCAGTGTCATGCTGTTCTCCCCCCCTCCATCTGCCCCAGTGTCATGCTGTTCTCCCCCCCTCTATCTGTCCCTGTGCCATGCCGTTCTCCCCCTCCATCTGCCCCAGTGTCATGCTGTTCTCCCCCCCTCCATCTGCCCCAGTGCCATGCCTTTCTCCCCCCTCCATCTGCCCCAGTGTCGTGCCGTTCTCACACACACACTCACCATTCCTCGTCCCCCCGCAGCTCTCTCCCTCATACACATATTGTAGGCGCGATGTGACATCATCACATCGCGGCTACAAATGCCGGAGCTCAGCGTTAAAGCAGGAGCTGAGCTGTCCTACCGCCGATGAGCTGAATACATAGGCGTTTAAAGCAGGAGCTGTCAGCTCCTGCTTTAACGCTGAGCTCAGTTGGAATCGGGACATGCCGACCGGGACCATTTTGTTAGGTCCCGGCCGCGCCACGGGGCCCCGCTAAACGCGGGGCCCCGGGCGGTTGCCCGGCTCGCCTGGCCCTGGATCCGCCCCTGCTTGTGCATAGGAGGCAGTATTATAGTAGTTATATTCTTGTACACAGGAGCAGTATTATAGTAGTTATATTCTTATACATAGGAGGCAGTATGATAGTAGTTATATTTTTGCACATAGGAACAGTATTATAGTAGTTATATTCTTGTACATAGGAGTAGTATTATATTCTTGTGCATAGGAGGCAGTATTATAGGAGTTATATTCTTGTACATAGGAGCAGTATTATAGTAGATATATTATAGTACATTCAGTTGGTATTATAGTTTTTATATTCTTGGACATATGAGGCGGTATTATAGTAGTTACAGTATTGCCCATAGACATTTCCCATTTCTCTAAATATAGGTCTTCCTCTTCTGTAGTAAACTTTTAATAACCAGATTATGACATGAGTTATAAATAACTATCTGAGAAACTGGATCTATACTTGTTCCAAACTCAGCTTTGCTACATCTGACAAACGTAGCCCTGCTACATCTGTACTAGAAATACTATGAAACAGATCCAGATAAAAGGGCAGAACATCTCAGTGATCTTCAGTGTTCGCAGAAGGGACGGTCGCCCTGCTATACAATGATTTTTGCCTTTGAGGAATTTGCAGCTTCCTATCTTGCCTGTAACAGCTTCTGACAGCGGGATTACAGCGAGAGTCTTTGAGCGCTTCACTTCTCGCCCAACCATTAAGCAATAGAAGCTTAAATTATTAATATCTGGTAAAGCCGAGCAGTTATATCTCCTCACGCATCACCCCATCAGCAATCCTCTCAAGGTTGAGGCTGAGTAATTAAATATCGCCCTCTGTAGCGGGCAGATAGCTCGTACACTCCGTGTCTGCAGACGCCTAATCGCACGCTGATGGCTCAGGCACCAGTGATCGCAGGCAGATAGGACTGTAGTTTTACAGCAGTCCAACCCACTGTCAGCCATAATCAAGAACTTATGTTTTTGCAGCATTGAGATATATGTATTTATTATTATACCTTCATTGGGAAATGGGAAGCACTGTAGCTGTAGAGGAAGCTATACCCGATGCAGAGATATAGTTACAACCTTATCTCGCCACCAGGGGGCCTGCACATGTAAGAATAAAGCAGCTTTATGAGGATATACATGTCCAATGTTGAAAGGGTTAAAGTGAATGCGTATCTGACTGCAAGGGGTCCACTAAAAAAAAAAAGAAAAGAAAAAAAAGAATATGGGGTCCCATGAACCCTTTTGAATTGAGAGACAATCATACGTGCACTTTAACTCACATAAATGTAAGACTGTAGTGTGCATGCATTCATACAGGTGACATGGGACCCTGATCGGTCGCAGCAGTGAAACCCCCAGGACTTAGATAGCTGTGGATAAGTGATAAACTCTTACCATAAGACAATCCCTTTAAATACTGACAAAGAGAGCTTAATTTTGTATTTCACAACTATTAAGGGGGTCCCCAATGAGGACCTCCAACTTCATCCAAAGTGGAGATCCACTATATCTATGACTATGGACTGGTACTCCCTTGCATTACACACACATCCTATTCATGTCAGTGGTAACTTTGTAATGCCTCTTTTCTCCAGTGGTGGTGCTATAAAGACAATGAACAATTTCTGCTGGGTTTTCTTATAATCTGATCTAATGATCTTGGGTGACCTATTTAACAAAGATATTGTGCTAAGTGGAAAATCCCTCTAAATATTTACTCATTTCTAAACCCCTCTAAATCTGTACCCTTTACCCCAGTTTCCCTGGTATGTCATGTACAGGCCGCTCCATCTAGGACTGGTAGAAAACAAACCTTTATTGAGCCAGAAATGCCGTAAAATGGCAGAGGAGTTCTCCATCTGGAAGCTGTTGAATTCTTAATGCATGCTTCGAATCTGAGGCCGCTAATATGATGCCACCATTTGGTGAGCTGGCCCATAAAGCCGCCCTAACTTTCTTCTCCGTCTGCTTCCATTTTAGTGGAGCCCATAACATAAGGCGTAAAATTACTACACTGAAATTCTGTTAATTTTGAGAATTTTGACATGTCTCTTTGTTTTAAAGGGGCAAATGCGCGTGACCGCTTTCTTAAACTGTGCTACAATATAACCAGTGCTCAGAAGCCAGTGACCAGTTCAAAAGATTCTAGGGGCCCAACCTCCAACAACCCCATAGAAATAGACCATAGTATGCTTCACATTTGGGTGCCTTCTGCTAGTCCATTATTTTGTTACAGCCAGGGGTTCCCACAGGATCCTCTGTTGGCCCAGTCTGAGACTGTCAGTACTTCCTGGCCTTGACTTGTACCTCCTGGCTAAACCACCTACTATGGCCACAAGACTCAAAGGCACCGTCTTCATAACATTGATCCGTAAAGTTGAAATGCTCCTCCAATGCAGTTTATTTACCCAAACCAAGTACATTGTAGGTACAGGAGCTGGAAAGGAGCCCATGACCTTCAATGTCCAGGGGCCCCCTGAAGCCATTACACAGACAGCTTAGTATAAAGACTAAGGGTCCATTCACACAGAGTTTTTTGGCAAGGATTTTGACGCTGAATCCTTTCCCATAGAGTTGTATGGGTTCTGCTAGCATTTTTTTTCCGCTAGTGGAAAAAAAAAGCTTCCTTCAGGCGGATTCCGCCTGCAAAAACCAACGCAGTCAATGGGAGGTGGAAAATCCACATGGAATTGGCAAAAACTGCATAGAAAAACCGCTATCGGTTTTTTCAAGGTCCATACACTGTGCTGGAGGAAAAAAACATTTCCTAATTCCTGAAGCAGATTTTTACTCCATGTGAAGGAACCCTAAAGGCTAGTTCACACAGGGTTCCGCGTGAACACATCCCGTTGCGGCTTTCCGCTCCGTCCCAAATGAATTAGTCCAGAGGGTGGTGTCGTGAGGTGGACGCTGCGGCTGAATCAGCCACGGAATCCGCCTGAAGAAAGGGCAGCTCGCTTCTTTTCTCCGCGTGCGGGAACACACTGCTCGTGGAAAAAGGAAATGACCGGCTCCCATTGATTTCTATGGGAGGCGGTTTTTTGAGCAGGATTTTGACGTGGATTCTGCATCAAAAACCTGACCATTTTGCCCTGTGTAAACTAGCCCTTGCTTTACTGAAAAACTGGAAATGTAGTTTTGACTCCAGTTAATATTCCCATATCATTCCCCTGGTATCAAAGTTCCATAAGCCCAGGATACTCTGATTGTTTGTGGGGACACCGGCTCTACCACTTTGCTGTCCTCGTCTGTAAAATAAATAGATAAGGAAAAAGGAATCTGCATTAAAATGTCAACGTATCTCTATGATGTCACGGTGCGACATTCAACTTTATACAACGGTAAGGTGATAGTTGCAGAATATCTCAAGCTGTTGAATTTGGCGAGAGCTTCACGGCATCTCTGGCTGTGACCCTAGAGTTGAAAGACGCCCTAAACTGGGTTTTATCAGTTCGATAGGGATCGAACTAGCACATTTCCTCAGGAGCACTCCCCAGAGTCCAGCTTATTTCTGAGCGTCCCCAGACCTCAGGCCACACATTATTGGAATCCGATATGACTTCAGCCACGAGTGTTCATCTATTTATTATCCTATAAACTGTTTGTAAATGTGAGTCAATCTTCTGGAAACCCGGCCGGCACAGTTATTGGCAAGAGCTGAATGGAAAAAATTTCTCTATTAATTATAGCGAAGAGGAACGAAGTGTTAAAGATAATCCCACACAGGCAATAATACAAACAGCAAACACTGCGGGGACTAACACCTTCACACTGCGCTAAATGCAAAAACACAGAAAGCGTGCCTCGCATAGGGCGCAGCGCTGATCACTGCAGAAGGGGGCGCTGCAGGACAATTACCATGCTTGTATTCTCCATCCTACACTTGGATGCAGCTATGTTATTACAGTTATAGTGTTTACTATAGGGTAGTGTGATATGGTCAATGTGCTAATGGTTATCTGTACACCGTGTGAGTGGTAGTGGACATTTGCATGGGTTACTATAGGGAGGGTATCAATAGATGGCACTGGTTTATGTGGTATAGGGGATTCAGCAGTAGCAGTTGCTAATGGGTCCTGGATTCTGAGGTGACCCCAAAGGTCCCTATGTCACATAAAATATAGCACAGAGGTCGACAAGCTTCATCTTACACCTCTGGCTCCATGACTACGTCAGCCAAACCTGTCAATTTTGGCAGAATAGGTCAAGCCTCTAATGTATATGAAGGTGTCCCCCCTCTCAGGATAGAAGGATTGGACAGCTAGATTTAAACATGCCTGATTTTGCTCTCCAGAGAGATAAACCTCCATCAGAGGTGTCTGGCATTGGTTTGTTTCCCTCTTCCTATACAGAACACATGCATGCCTAGCTGTGCCTAGAATGCATGTATATAGGAAGGAATAGCTGCTAGCTGACCACTTGTTGCACCGCTATCTACACTAGTTACACTCTCAGTAGTAGGTTAAAGGGATTCTACCATTAAAATCAAATTTTTTCACGTTGACACGTCTGAATAGCCTTAAGAAAGGCTATTTTTCTCCTACCTTTAGATGTCTTCTCCACACTACTGTTCAGTATAAATCTCGGTTTTCGTCGGTATGCAAATGAGTTCTCTTGCAACATTGGGGGCGTGCCCCAGCGCTCAAACAGCACTGACAGCCTTCCCAAATGCTGCGAGAGAACTCTCTAGCGCCGACTTCAGAAACGGCCTCTTCACACATGTTCTTCCGGTGCGGGCAGTTAAACTTCTAGGCTTTGGGCCTAGGGCAGAGCCGACTGCACATGCCCGCATGCCACAAGAAAATGGCCGCTTATTTACTGTGTAAGCGACCATTTTTCTTGTGGCCATGGGCATGCGCAGTCGGCTCTTCTTAAGGCCTAGAAGTTTGACCGCCCGCGGTGGAAGAAGACGCGAAGAGAGGCCGTTCCAGACGAAAATGGAGGCGGCGCTGGAGAGTTCTCTTGCAGCATTGGAGGCGCCCTCAGTGCTGTGAGAGAACTCATTTGCATACCGACGAAAACCAGGATTTATACCAACCGGCGGCGCAGAGAAGACATCTAAAGGTAGGAGAAGAATAGCCTTTCTTAAGGCTATTCCTACGTGTCAACGAGAATAAATTCGATTTTAATGGTAGAATTCGTTTAAATGACCTTTAGCCAACAGTTATTGCTCCTGATTTCCCCATACACATGCACACTAAGCTTGGAGTGTATGCATGGGTTTTAATTGGTAGGATAGAGTAAACAGAGTCCCCTAAAAAACTAAAATATCAGGCAGCTCTTTTTTTTTTTAGTCAGCCCCGCCTCTTTTTCAGCCATGCCTCTTGTAACCACACCCACATCACCCCACACAGACCTCTCCCCAAAATTGTAAACCTGTCCTGACAGATATTCTTAAAAAATTTTAAAACAAATGTACAAACTTCTACTAGACTTGAAAATGAAAAAAACAAAAACACTGAAATAAACCCAAGAAACAAAAACTTTTTTCTCTCCATTTCCTTTGGGGAACTATTTTCCGGCTCTCACTTCCAGTAATATCTTGGTCACTCGGTTGTATATTGTTTGTAGTGTATTTACATAAAAAAAACACAGGGGACGCTTGTGATAATATTTTCCAAGGCCCGGATCACACTCTGGTTATGCGTTGTTTACCTAAGGATCAAAGCCGAGTATTGGACTTGTGATGTCCAGCTCCTGACTGGTTCTGTCCATCTGCACGACAAGATGAAGCCCAGCGTGGGACCGGGTCAGATAAGGGGGGTCTGTTTACTGAAGGAAACCTGCCAAGCTAGGAGAATGTGCAATTGTCAGGAATATTTGCGGCCTCCTGCCATGACAGTGAATTGGATGATGTGGCCGTTCAGCAGGAAAAGAAGAGGTGTACTATCATAAACAAGTGTGCAGCCAAAGCCGACTATGAGCGAAAACCGGCCCGGGGTAAATAAATATCCCAGTGCCAGCTTATTAGCATTGAGCTCACATTCTAGACTGCTATAGAGATGACCACAAGCGCCAGTAGAGGGCTTAAGATGCTGCAGTACAACTTGGTGGGCATTTGCAAGATTCATAAAGAGGCTCCGCTACTACCCTTGTTCAATAATAATGATAAACTTTATTTATATAGTGCCAACATATTCTGTAGCACTTTTCCCCTATTCTCAGAGGGAGGTCCTAGCTTTGTTCCAGTGTCTCTTCTCTGCCCTTCCATGGCAGCTGCCATACTATCACATGTCATAGGGACGTGGGCCATGTAATTTTAAGACCCCTTCTCCTTCCATTTTCTGTTTTTAATGTACTGTCGCTGGTTGGAAATTGTCACCAAGCTGTTGTTAATAGATCTTTTAATCTGGTGCTAGGTTCACACTAGCATTACCTCTCCGGATATTGTGTCCAATGGAGAGGTGGACCACTAAAATAATGGTAACATACTGAGTCAGGTGGACCCTACTAAATTTAATGGGCCAGGAGGAAATGTACGCCAGCTTGTGTGCCCACATCACGCAAAGGGTTATGACACATTCCTAAAGGTTGGGCTGGTCATGACCTGAAACCTGGCATGGCTTTGTGGATGGGGGTTTTGCCACCCCTGAAGTTTTCCTCAGCGAGGAGTTAATTGTGAAAAGTTGCCAGGATTGTCTTGCTTGTTGATGGTTTCCAGGTATAACATGATATTTTTCTTTACTCCAGGAGTAAAAGGAAACTGATAAGCGAGCGTTGTATAAAGGATATTTAGAAGGGCCTGTGGATATGAACGCATCCTAGAATTTCACGACTCAGATATTACACCGCTTACTATACAGTAGGTGGCAAGGAATTTGCTGGGATCATTAGCACACGTTGGCATTGGCTATGTCATCTGCCCACATTCAGCTGTTAATGTCTCATTATTTCCAGAGCTCAAAGACAAATCTTGTACGCTCTCTCCGGAGACACGATATGTTTTTTGCTGACCAGCAGTTTTTTGGCATGACACATGCTGGTTCTGCAAGTCCTGCGAGGGATGGTTCGCCAACAAGGATCTGCATATTACTAGTGTTTCCTCCAGGGCAGATTGAGAAATTGTGTCCCTGTGTGGGCTGACTGGCCTCATTCTGCATTATGGGGCCCCGTAGGTGGTGTAAATATTTTGTTTGATGCTGTCCCATGTGATTGTAGGCTCTGCTATTCCCCTCCGGACTGCAGCTGATCTGCTGACTCCAACATACTGCAGGTGTTAGGGGATCTCCTTCAGTCCTCAGGAAGGCATTGACTCCTATAAAGGTATTATATATAGAATCACTAATCTCCACCCACATAATATGGATACATGGCGACAATCAGCTCCTACGTATCACGGTATATTTAGGCACCAGAGAAAAAATATTGCAGGTAAAGGACTTATTTGAGGGCTGGAAATTTGAATCCATAATCCATTGCATGAAGTATAATAGTCCTCTCCTTAACCTGGACAGGATACAAGATAGGAAGTGTACTTATATCCATAGTTATCACTGTCTGGCGGTAATGATCACTATTTAGTGGAGATGATCACTACCCACCCAGTGGTTATCACTATAGACAGGACTTGTAACTAGTGTATTTGTCACTATTTAACAGCGGTTATCACTATCTCCCACCACTAAGGGTCAGTCATTACAATTTAGCAGTGGTTATCTCTATATATACTTGGTATAAGTGATCAATATTTAGCAGTGGTTATCTCTATATATACTTGGTATAAGTGATCACTATTTAGCAGTGGTTAACACGGTTTTCCCTATTTACTATGTAGCAGCATTTCTCACAATATGGCAGTGGTTATTACTATTTAGCAGAGGTAATTACTATTTGGCAGTATTATTCGCCTTGAGAGGCTAACACTATGTAGCAGCATTTATCACTATATAGTAGTGTTCAGCACATTTTTACAGCGTGTATCACTATTTTGCAGTGGTTATTACAATTTAGCGGTGGTTTTCACTTTCCCGTCACTTATCACTATTTAGTAGTGATTATCACTTTTTTGGGAACATTTATCACTTCTTTGCTGTGGTTCTCATATATTCCCATAGTTTTTTTTTACATTACCTGCAAAGTGGATGGGATCCTGGCCAATCTCATCCACACAATGCAGAAATATATCCGCAGTGGAAATGCTGTGATATCAAACACCGTTGCGTTGTTGTAAATCGCATCATGTCAGTTGTACCTGCGCTGCCATTTTCCATATACGTATAATTGACGCAGAAAGTCCGCAGAAGTAAGTGTAAGGGTCACTGTGGAGCAGATTGTACAGTGTGGGGGTCACTGTGGAGCACATTGTACAATGTGGTGGTCACTGTGGAGCACATTGTACAGTGTATGGGGTCACTGTGGAGCAGATTGTACAGTGTGGGGGTCACTGTGGAGCAGATTGTACAGTGTGGGGGTCACTGTGGAGCAGATTGTACAGTGTGGGGGTCACTGTGGAGCAGATTGTACAGTGTGGGGGTCATTGTGGAGCAGATTGTACAGTGTGGGGGTCACTGTGGAGCAGATTGCACAGTGTGGGGATCACTGTGGAGCAGATTGTACAGTGTATGGGGTCACTGTGGAGCAGATTGTACAGTGTAAGGGTAACTGTGGAGCAGATTGTACAGTGTGCGGGTCACTGTGGAGCAGATTGTACAGTGTGGGGGTCACTGTGGAGCAGATTGTACAGTGTGGGGGTCACTGTGGAGCAGATTGTACAGTGTAGGGGTCACTGTGGAGCAGATTGTACAGTGTGGGGGTCATTGTGGAGCAGATTGTACAGTGTGGAGGTCACTGTGGAGCAGATTGTACAGTGTGGGGGTCATTGTGAAGCAGATTGTACAGTGTGGGGGTCATTGTGAAGCAGATTGTACAGTATAGGGGTCACTGTGGAGCAGATTGTACAGTGTGGGGGTCACTGTGAAGCAGATTGTACAGTGTGGGGGTCACTGTGGAGCAGATTGCACAGTGTGGGGATCACTGTGGAGCAGATTGTACAGTGTATGGGGTCACTGTGGAGCAGATTGTACAGTGTAAGGGTAACTGTGGAGCAGATTGTACAGTGTGCGGGTCACTGTGGAGCAGATTGTACAGTGTGGGGGTCACTGTGGAGCAGATTGTACAGTGTGGGGGTCACTGTGGAGCAGATTGGACTAAGTGGGGACCCTTTACTATTTATATCACACAGTATCTGTTTTCTACCAGACGTGATATTATTACAGGTCATAATAACATTGCACGGTCCTATAAAACAGATCTGTACAATGTAACTAGTGAACATTAATTGTTCAAAGCTCTACCAAATGCAATACAAAGTTGTTTGTATAATTGAAAGCTCTGTAAAGCCCTATTCACACCACTGTATTTTGCGGGTCCATAATTGTCCGCAATTGCGGATCCGCACAGTATTAAGGTTAAATTGCTGTGTTGGCACTTTGCGATAATTTAGTGGGTTTTGGGTTGTAGTTTGGGCACTCGGTCTCTAAAAGGTGCCATCACTGCCCTAGGGAGTAGACTGCTATACTAGTGTATTACAATGTGATGTAAAAGTCATTGGGGTTATTTATTAACTGCTCATTTTTTATCTGAAATTTTGCAGGTGCTCTTTTTTGTTTCTCTGCTGTTTTGGTAGTGGCTATTTATGAAATAGATGCAGTTCCTAGACCTTAGTTATTTTACTTTGGTACATTTTTTGGGGCCTATTTTTCTAAAAAGGTGTACTTGTGTAATAAATTTTGTGGAAAATGTACCACATGAAATGTGAATGCGATGCTTGCGACATGACAGGCTTTTTCACGCTGTCCATGTGCTGGAGAGCATTCTCACCAAAAGGAAAATCAGAAATGAGAAAAGAGTCTCCTTTTGGGCCTTGCTCCCTTTCCTTGCCAAAAAGCAAAAGTGGCGAGGGAAGAAAACATCTGGATACAGGCGCTGTACATGTAAGTCATTATTATATTTTATTTATTTAGCTTACTTGTATAGCACCATCATATTCCGCAGCGCTTTACAGTTACTGATGATCACTGTCCCATATAGGGCTCACAATCTACACTCCCTATCAGTATGTCTTTGGAGTATTGGAGGAAACCGGAGTACCTGGGGGAAACCCATGCAAACACGGGAAGAACATAAAAACCGCTTGTGCTAGAAGGTCATTGGTCGTTAAGGGGTTAAAAGATACTTCCCAATGAGATGACCTAGAACTATTCGGTACCATCTCCACAAGTGCAATACACTGCACCTCCTCACCATCTTGGTTTATAGTTGGATTACCTGCAAATCAGGGCTCAGTAGGACAGGACTTGTCCTTCTGTTCCAGCCCAGGACCTGACAGCAGAAGGCACAACTGTGCTGAAACTAACTGCAATGATTGCATGGTGGGGGCTCAAGTAAAAAACTCCAACTGCGTCTGAATCAGTGGAAGCAAAGCAGGCAACGAGATGGAGTTGGTGGAATTGCTGAAATGTTCTCCTTAAGGATGAGGACTGTATGTATAGTGTAGATCCCATTTTCCCCATTATTTATCCATATGGACAGGATGTATATAAGTAAACACTGGCCCGCTGCTGCCCCTGGGGGTCAAAGCTGGAATCCTACTAGACACGGGTAATATATTACAGAATTAAACTTAGAAATAAAGTACTGAATGTAGGAGAAGGAATTTTTCTAATCTTTCTGTCAGTCATCCAGTTGACACCTCCTATTCCCAAGCAAGACATGGCCGATAACAGCGAACATTAGATATTCACCTTACTATGGAAAAAACAAAGAGCTAAAGCGGTTGTCTCGTCTAAAATTAAAAAAAAATATTTCTAGTTTTTACAGTGCCACTCACAGGATGTGTTTGATATTGCAGCTTATTCTTGGTGGGGGCTGAACTGTAGTACTGGACACAACCTGTAGATAAGAGTAGCGCTGGTTCTGGAATAAATAAAGAAAACCCTTTAAGCCGAGACTCCATATTTCTTTAGTGTCAGATTGACCTGGCGTAGACATCGGTCATGCTGGGAGATGTAGTTCTGCAAACAGCTAGAAAGCCACAACACATGGATACTGAGATTATTGGTCATAACCCAAACTGATAATATTATAGTCCAGTCCATAGCCACTTGCCTGACTTGCCCTAGAAACCAGCAGAACATTGCACCTTTACGCCTCCTTGTAGTAATGTACCAACATTACTGCAGAATATTATATTTCTGCAGAGCATTGTTCTGTTCCACTGCAACATATATTGTGCATACTATATATCTGCATATGTCTGGATTATTTATATATTTGCAGAGCATTACTACCTCCAGAAGTCTCTTGATACATCATTATTGTCACCAGGTTAGGTCTGCAGAGCATTATTCCAAGCCACCCCCACCTTGGTGCCTTTGACTGACATAACAATTGATCTGCAGACTATTGCTCTATTTCATCCACCTCGCTGTACAGTCTGCAGATCATTAATAAAATAGGCTCTGTACAATTATGCAGAGTATCGCGCTACTGCCTTCCTGTGGTATATGGATAGATGCTGCAGAGCATTCAATGTATACTTTGAATAGGAGATCTGCAGATCATTGCTCCTTTCTATTTACCACCTTTCTTCTGTTTACTAAAAGCTTCTGCAGAGCATTCATTCAGTGAACTCATGCAGACTATTGCTCTATTTTATCTTCCACCTTCCTTGCACATATTGATCCCTCGACTCTTGCAGACCATGCACACATTTATTGAATCTTCAGATTCAGTGAATTCCTTGAAGGTGCAGAATATAGCTTTCTTATCTACCACCTTCCTACAGGTCACATATACTTTATAGACTTTTGATCTATGTTATTTACCACTTTTAACTACATAGTTATAGACTTTCCAGACCATTGCATATTCTTTTTAGATATCTGCAGACTATTACTCTGTTATAGCTACCATCTCCCTTGTACATATTAATCATTCATTCAATGGACTCTTGCACATTATTGCTCTGTTTTATATACAATACTACCTTCCTTGTACGTATGGATCTCTTATCCAGGGGACTCTTGCAGACTATTGTTCTGTTATATCTACCACCTTCTAAGCACATAATGATCATTCATTCAGTGGACTCTTGTAGACTATTGTTTTACTTTACCACCTTTCCTGTACATATGGACCACTCATTCAGTGGACTCTTGCAGACTATTGCTTTGTTTTATCTGCCACCTTCCTTGTACTTATTGATCAGTCATCCAGTGGACTCTTTGGAGTTGCAAACTATTGCTCTCGTATTTCTACCACCATCTCTGTGGATATGGACTATTTATTCAGTGGACTCTCTAGAGACTTGTAGGCAATTGCTCTATCTGGTCTCCATAAATCTCTACATACTGTATATTGATCATTGATAAATTGGACTCTTGAAGACTATTATTATTCCTATATACTATATAGTGATCGGTAATAAATTGGACTCTTGCAGACTATAGCGCTATGTTACCTAACACCTTCACTGTACATACTGATCACTCATTCAGTGGACTCTTGCAGACTATTGCTCTGTTTCATCTACCACCATTGATCACTCATACAGTGGACTGTTGCAGATGATTGGTTGTACATATGGATTATTCATTTGGTGGGCTCCTTAGACACTTGCAGACCATTGCTCTATTTTATCTAACACCTTCCTTAAGCTCTCTATAGAATAGTCTGTTTTCCTTTACGTATTTACACATACCCAGACCAACAAACTTGAGCAACCTGCAACAACTTATCATCTAGGATTACTACTCCTACCATGACCAAGCTCAGTGGTAACAGGGGCTTGTATTCCACCCCACATAGCACCCCCAAAGTGACAACTCTTAGCATACTCTCCTCACACAGCCCATCATCTTGACTATGGAGGATTCTTGGTCCTTGCGTGACATCATGACATAATATAAATTTCTCAATTAATCATTTCATGGTCTATGAATTGCATTCACCAAGCCTTACCTGGAGGTATATTTGTGGGTGCTGCCATCATCATAGACAAAGGTCTGGTTGGTATAACACTCAGTGCACATCCTCTTGCCACACTCTCCTGGGTGAAGGTGGTGGTGCTGGTGGGATGTGGACTTGTAGACACCTTGGAGGCTTCTGTCCTTATCTGAAAATGGCATCCCAGCAAAGACTTGCTCCTGCTAGAGATGGACACAACATGAAGTTCCTAGTTTTAGGTCTTTGACTTGTCCCCAGTGGGTGTCAGAACATCTGTCCCTTTTCCAGGTTCAGGGCTGATGTCCTGCAAGTGGAGCAGAAAGCAGCCAGAGACATTTCCATGTGTTCCTTTAAATGCACAATCCAAGCAGTGGAGGAGCAGAGGTAAGTGGCAGGTCCCCAGCACCACCTACCTTAGTCACTAGTCCTGTGACTTTCATGCAATTGGTAGTAAGGACATTGTGGCAGCAACAGCCAGGAATGGACTATCCTTCTACCTGGAGAAGCTGTCAGGAGAAGAATTCCTCCTCCAAGCCTTCTTTTATCCATTCACTCTTTCTTCTTTTGTTAAAATCCAGGGTTTTTTCCTCTCTCCTTAGAATTGATTGCCCAGTTCACACTGGGGTTTAATCTTCTATAGAAGTCAATCCTTTGGCCCCATCTGCTGGACAGTTTGGGCATTGCATAGGCTTAAATAAGACCTTTCATCACCTCCACCAACTGCAGCTCTTTTCAACCATTAATAGCCGTCTCCCCACTAATTCTGGCACAGTCAGAATTGTTTCTCCAGCCCCTGCAGTTCCTGAGCTATCAGTGATGCTAGTTCTGGTGCCTGATATGTTAACTAGATCTCTAATGGCAAGTGGGTGGTGTGAGGCAGGAGAAGACGAGGGTGTGGGATGTAGCTGTGTGAGAGCACCAACTTTCCATTAGAGAGTCTACTTAGCACATGAGGTTTCAAAACTAACTGCACTGATTGTTCAGGATTGGTGGGGGCTAGAGAAAAAATTCCAACAACACCAGAATCAGTGGAGGGGCAGTTATTAAAGGATGAAAAGAGCTCAAGTGGATGGAGGTGGTGCTCTATAGCGTTACCCTGTAAAGTTACAAAATACCAAAAGCAACATTATTCAATTCTAATTGTCATGCTGAGAGTTGTAGTTTTGCAAAAGCTTGAGCGACCTGAAGTTAAACACAACAGCCATAGAGACAATGCCAATTGTCTGATATGGGGGTTAGAACCCATGGAGAAGAATGTGTCCCCACTGTCAGCTTGCACAGGACTCCTCTCTTTCATAAATTGCAAAATGAGAAAACCAAGGTCATTGAATGAGGTCCTGTCACAACTTGCTGCATCAGTAGGGGGCCCCATTTCAATTTTTAATATGTATAGAAAAAGTGGGTACTCCATGTATTCCCCAGCATATGATATATAAGGAAAAGAAAGAATTGTCACCCTGCTCACCTATGCATCAGTAATGCTGGGTCCTCCTCTACATGACTCAGTTCCTGTGCACAGATCTGCAGAACATACAGCGATAAAACTGGATGTGTCACCACCGATGAGACACGACCCTGCCTGCTGGGCTGCAAGCTGCACAATACACAGTCTATGTCACATCAGTAAATTTATATTTTGATCCAAAGTTTTGTGGCTGTCTGAGCCACTGGGAGTTGTAGTTTAGCAGCAACCAGGGAGACACTGGTTGTAGGCCATCACTTAAAAACATTTATACACGCATGAAGATCACACGACAGTCTACTCCAGAGCTGCATTCACTATTCTGCTGGTACAGTCACTGTGTATTACATTACTTATCCTGTACTGATCCTGAGTTACATCCTGTATTATACTCCAGAGCTGCACTCACTATTCTGCTGGTACAGTCACTGTGTAAATACATTACATTACTTATCCTGTACTGATCCTGAGTTACATCCTGTATTATACTCCAGAGCTGCACTCACTATTCTGCTGGTACAGTCACTGTGTACATACATTACTTATCCTGTACTGATCCTGAATTAGATCCTGTATTATACTCCAGAGCTGCATTCACTATTCTGCTGGTACAGTCACTGTGTACATACATTACTTATCCTGTACTGATCCTGAGTTACATCCTGTATTATACTCCAGAGCTGCACTCACTATTCTGCTGGTACAGTCACTGTGTACATACATTACATTACTTATCCTGTACTGATCCTGAGTTACATCCTGTATTATACTCCAGAGCTGCACTCACTATTCTGCTGGTACAGTCACTGTGTACATACATTACATTACTTATCTTGCATAGATTTGGAGGTCTATCCTGTATTATATACTTAAGAAGCTTCACTCAAGCTTCAGAGCTGAAATCCACTAGCATTCTGTAGTAGTTGTATGTTTGTGTAGAGTAGTGGTCTTTAATAGAACCTCCTATGGTTACTGCATCATCATGACACTAGTTTTGCGCACACAGTCATTTAAGGGTCTGTATATGTTGTATATGCAGGGACTATACAGTAATCTGTACCATAGACATATACTGGACTTAATAACATGGTAATTTATATATCAGTATTGATCTAATATTGACAGGTAGTTGCCAGTACGCAATATATAATGACTTGAGCTAATTATACTGTTAGGACAATCAATATAGTTTATAGTGCCATCATTTACCTTCTACTATGTCATTTATCTTGATTTTATTGTCCCCTCATGAAAAGCGTTAAGGGCCCAGTTCACATCTGCATTTGGGGATTCCGTTCCCCTCGGCGCATGAAACATGCGGAGAGAAAAGCATTGCAAGCAGCACTTTTCTCTCCGCATTTTTTGTGCGGAAATCGAGCCGAAACCGCATGGAACCCATTATAGTCTATTGGGTCCGCGGGTTTCTTAAAGTAACCACTTTTTTATGCGGATTAGGTTTCTGTTTGGGGGGTCCCCATGGGCAGATGTGAATCAAGCCTAATTCTGTTTGGTCAATAAAAAGTAAACATTATGCTATAGCACCACCTAGTGGCTGTGAGAACACATTGTGCCATTATCATTTTACACATGTGAATAATCTTTTTCACTGTAGAATGATGGACTTCAAATTGTTTGGAAATGGACGTATAATCCTTCCCAAAGGAATGGTTATCAGCAACTGCTCCAGGGTCACTTTAACCATAGGGCAAACGATGCACTTGCACCGAGCCCTGTGGTTGCGGAGGCCCCGGATCCGGGCACCAGACTTTCTGCCCAGGACAGCTCCACTCACATGCTTGCCGATACAGTTGAAGCCTATGACAAGGCAGAGAGCTGTGTGCTCTGGCCCCCAGGAGCTGTAGGCGCAGTGTGATGACATCACTCACACCACTCCTGCAGATCCCTGAATAGTCCGGGACAAGAGACTGCACGGCAGTCGGAGCAAGGGGAGCGGCAGGGGAGCAAGGAGAGGTGATTTTAGTTTTTAGTTTTTAGTGTTTATGTTAAACTGGAGGAAGATGAAGGGAGACATTACACTGGGGACAGATAACACAGGGATATTAAACTGGAGGCAGATGAAGGGGGCATTAAACTGGAGGCAAATGAAGGAGGGATATTAAACCGGAGGCAGATGAAAGGGGACATTACAATGGAGGCAGATGAACAGGAACATTAAACTAAGGGGGCAGATGGAGTGGGACATTAAACTGTCGAAAGCTGAAGGGGCATTAAATTTGGGGCAGATGGAGGTTGGCATTAAACTGGGGGGCAGTTTAAATTGGGAGGGTGACATTAAACTGGGTGCAGCTGGAGGGGGACATTAAACTGGGGGCAATTTGGAAGGGGACATTAAACTGGGAGCAACTACAGGACATTAAACCATGGGGTAGTGGGAAGGTGACATGTCTGCCACTAGTTGCCCCCAGTTTAATATCCCCCTTCAGCTACCTCGACGGTTTAATGTCTCTCTCCAGGTGCCCCAGTTTTATGTTCCCCTCTAGTTGTCCCCAGTTGAATGTAATGTCCCCCTCCAGCTGCCCCAGTTTAATGTCCCCTTTAGTTTCTTCATGCTGTGGGGCAACTGGAGGGGAATATTATAATGTGGGGGCATATAATGTTAGGGCAACTGTAGGAGGATTATACTGTGTGGGGGCACATAGAAAAATGGATGAGAATGGGCAGTCAATGTAGAAGTGGGTGGAATTGAATTTGCATAGCACGATGCACATTCTGTCCCTCTTTCTATCTTTTGAAAGTTGGGAGGTATGTTATAAATATTAGCCCCCTTAAAAATAAAAGATTTCCTCTTGTATACAATACTTCCCCCTTAAAAAAGCCCTCCTTAAAAATAAGTTCCCCCCTCATAATAGTTCTCCCTTGTAAATAATAGTTCCCCTCCTTATAAATACTAGTTCCCCTGTATAAATAAAGGGAAACTATTATCTATAATGGGGGGAGGGGGCTATTAGTTATAAATGGGGACTAACATTTAAAAGGAAGAATTATAAGGTAATTATATTCTTTAGAAAGGCGGGACTATTACCAATAAGGAGGACTATCCTACTATTTGTGTGTTTGGATCTTTGGATGTTTGTTCCTCAATCACGCTAAAACGCCTGGACGGATTTGCGTGCAGTTTTACACAAACATAGGTTTCCCTTGGGATTGAAACATAGGCTACCTTTGGTGCCGCTAAACAACATGGCTTCCTAGCAGGAGACTCACAAAAGCAGGACTCCTAACCCCAGGTATGGACTCACTCATACTGCCTCGCATTTCCAGCCACAAACTGCCTGCACACACCTTATTGTCGCCTCAAGGGTAGCCCTCACTCTACTCACTCACATTTACATGTATTTGCTCACCTTACCCAGTCCGGTAATATAGGAGGAGGCCACACGCACACTTCCTGCCTACACGTAACTACAGCGCACAGAAAGCCTGGCCCGCGGCGCCAGAAGTCTATGCCGGCATTCCACACTCATCCCCAACCCTGGAACTTGCCTTAACTGCCTTGCTTTGCCCGCTCAGCGGTAAGTTCCCAGCACACATGCTCCATATCTAAGCTGCCCTGTTCTTTCTCCTGTCTCCTCCACCCTATCGTTTCTACACAGCCCGTTGGCTAGCCGATGCGGGCCGGCCCTCCACTATATCCGCCAGGAGCAACTGGTTCTCCGCTACACCCGGAGGCCCGATGCTCATACTTGCAATACAAATGTCCCTTCATTACTCCCATGAACAATTAAACCCCTCCCCATACCTTCAAAGTTGCGGGCCGGCTCCTGGCTGCCGACCTTGCAGGAGCCGACCTGTTCCGCTGCCAGCCGGGAGCATACTGAACGCTCCCAGGCCTCTCATTCCAATGATACTATAGCGGCTGATCCTAGCCGTGGACCAGCCACGATAGTAAGGCACCCAATCTCCCACAGACGGCAATACATTTAGATTGCCGTCTATGGGGACTTGCAATCACATGCTTGCAGCTTTGATTGCAGGCATTAACATTTAACCCCCCCTCCCCCTCAAACACCCCTCCTTACCTTCAACGTTGCAGACCGGCTCCTGCCTGCTGACCTCGCAGGAGACGACCTGTTCCGCTGCCCGCCGGGAGCATACTGAATGCTCCAACGCCTGGGCTTAAAATACTACTATCGCGGCTGGGCTATGGACAGCCGCGATAGTAACGCACACAATCTCCCATAGACGGCAATACACTTGGATTGTCGTCTATGGAGACTTGCAATCAAATGATTGCAGGTTCAAACCCATAAGTGGAAATAAGAAAAAAGTAAAAAAAAATAAAAAATAAATAAAATAAAAAATATCCCTACAACACATATAAAACTCCAAACTACTGTGAGGCATATATATATATATTAGTTACCATCCTGGTCAAAAATTCCCCGTCTACTTATCAAATATTTGCCCTATACCGTCGTCACACTCACACGTAACAAACCACCATTTTAGTTCACACTTTGGACTATCATTTCAATCAAAGCTCATCTAACCAATACACATTCCCCAAAATGCTACATCTACAGTTAAACTGGCCCCGCCATATTGTGGTTGCAAAAAAACCTTAGGGAGCCTTCACACCGCGTTCACGCACGTGTATTTTCCAACAATGAACTACAATGACTACCGACCTGTAGCACTGACATCCCACCTGATGAAGGTCCTAGAGAGACTGGTCCTGACACACCTACCCCCCTAGTGAGCTCCGCTCTGGACCCCCTCCAGTTTGCCTACCGGCCAGGCATTGGGGTAGATGACGCCATCATCCACCTTCTTCATAGAGCTCTCTCTCACCTGGAGATACCCGGGAACACTGTGAGAATAATGTTCTTTGATTTCTCCAGTGCGTTCAACACCATTCAGCCAGGGCTACTGAGGGAGAAGCTGAACCTTGGTGGAGTGGACCATCACCTGTCCAACTGGATCCTAGACTACCTGACAAACCGCCCTCAGTATGTGAGAGCCCAGGACTGTGTGTCTGACACTGTGATCTGTAGTACGGGGGCACCACAAGGTACAGTTCTTGCCCCTTTTCTCTTCACACTGTACACTGCTGACTTTAGGCACAACTCCTCCAGCTGTTACTTACAGAAGTACTCCGATGACTCTGCTATAGTAGGCCTTATCACTGATGGCGACGATAGGGAATACAGAGACTTAAACCGGGACTTTGTTGAATGGTGCCAGCAGAACCATCTCAGGATTAATGCTGGGAAGACCAAGGAGATGGTGGTGGACTTTGGGAAACAGAGGAGTGCTCCAACCCCGGTGGAGATCCAAGGAACATGTATTGAGATAGTCAGGACCTATAAGTATATGGGTGTGCTCCTCAATAATAAACTAGACTGGGCTGACCACCTGGAGGCGCTGTACAGAAAGGGCCACAGCAGACTCTACCTGCTCAGGAGGCTGAGGGCCTTCGGAGTCCAGGGGACACTTCTTAGGGCCTTCTTCAACTCTGTGGTTGCCTCAGCCATCTTTTTCGGTGTGGCCTGCTGGGGGAGCAGTATATCAACCAGGGACAGAAATAGACTGGACAGGCTGATCAGGAGGGCCAGCTCTGTCCTGGGGAGCCCCTTGGACCCAGTACAGGTGGTGGGTGACAGAAGGATACTGTCCGTGGTGACCTCCATGCAGGAGAACAAATCCCACCCCATGTATGGGACCCTGATGGGACTTGGCAGCACTGTAAGTGACCGTCTGCTTCACCCCAAGTGTGAGAAGGAGCTATCGCAAGTCCTTCCTTCCAACCGCGACCAGGCTGTATAATCTACATCAGACCAAGCGAAGATCACTCCGCACAGAGAACTAATGATTATGAATGTCCTCCTTCTTTCTTCTCTGTTCCTTAGCTGCTCTGTTCCTTAGGACTCCTAGTATATCTTTCTCAGCATATGTGTGTCTACTACTTCTGCAATATTTACTGCGTATTATCATGTATCTGTATTACTATGCAGCTGAAACATAGTGAAATTTCCCCACTGTGGGACTATTAAAGGATTATCTTATCTTATCTTAAAAATAAGACTCCCATTCACTTCAAGGATATTTTTTACGTGCCTGTAAAATGTCATTGAAGTCAATAGGAGTCTTATTTTTACACGTGTATTTTGCACAAATACACATGCTTTTACTCCATGTCAAGGCTCCCATACACTCAGTTCACACCACCATCTGCTCTCCGTTATTACGGTTCCATCTTCTGTTGTCACACAGTTCGCCCCTAAGCTACTCGGTGACTCCAAAGTATACAAATCAATAGACACAGTCATGACCAGTGACGACAGCACAAATTACCCTGTCGAATTCCTTAACACCTTGGAATTACCAGGCGTGCCTTCCCATACACTCGAGCTAAAGCTTGGCATCCCAGTTCTGCTCATGCGTAATCTTGATGTACCCCGATTATGCAATGGCACAAGGCTACGTGTCACACAACTGGGGAAAAATGTCATTCAAGCCACTATTCTTACAGGAGCAGCTAAAGGTGAAAGCGTCTTGATCCCCCGAATCCCAATTATACCAACTAATTTGCCATTTCAATTTAAAAGACTACAATTTCCACTCAAGTTAGCATTTACAATGACTATTAATAAGTCCCAAGGCCAAACACTGAAGGTGGCAGGAATACATTTAGCCATACCATGCTTCTCTCACGGTCAACTTTATGTCGCTTGCTCCAGAGTATCCAGCCCAGAAAACTTACACGTCTCGGCAGAAAATAACAAATCCTACAATGTAGTATATAGAAGTATATTAACTTAAAATACCTCGCTCCCCAGTACAGTATGTACATTTCTACTTTACCATATACCAGCTGAAATAAAAAAATAAAAAATCCTCCGAAAATAACAACAAATTGTCTGTATTACTACATACACAATATAAAATATCACATTTGCTGTCCCACCAACATTTTAAAACTACTTTCACACTTTCAGACATCTGTGTCCGCCCAATTCTCAAATCACCGCAGACGAAGTCGTGGGTAAAAGCTAGTTATTTATAAGAGAGAACTATTTAGAAGGGAGAACTATTAATAATAAAGGGGACTATTAAATTACTATTAAGGGGCACTATTTATAAACAGGATCACTTATTTATACAGGGCATTATTATAAGCAAGGATTATTTATCTTAGCATATAAATAATGACCACCTTATAATTATTGATAAGGGTACAGTTAACTATGAAAAGGACATATTATTTATAAGGGGGATTACCATTTGTAAGTGCAGAGGCATGGCCACTTATACTGTATGGGACTAGTAAAAAGGTATGTGGGGTCATTTTAATTTGGGTGGGTCAGGTATGTTTAAGTGGTGGAGAAACCTTTGCACTGGGCCCACCAATGTGTTAAAACGACTCTGATTGCTTCTCTAAGATCATTGCTGATGTCTTTCATACTTCACATTGTGTTAAGATATGCCTAAATGCTTCAGATCAGCAAACTGCCAAAACGTCTGCTTTCATACAGGGTCACACTTACGAATGATCAATTAAGGGTATTTGTTTAGCAGCAGAGGGCGACTCAAAGGCCTGTAGAGTCTGACATGTAGCTCCTGGGTTTTTAGAAATTACTCTGAGCACTGCAGTGTCTGAACTTCGGGTGAATTTGCTGGGACATCTGTTTCTAGGAAGACTATCAACTATCTGGAATATATTCCATTTGTGAGTAATCTTTTTCACTGCACAACAACAGATTTCAAATTGTTTGGAGATGTCCTTATAACCCTTCCCAGACTGAAGGGGATCAGCAATGGCTTCTTTAAAATCATTGCTGATATCTTTCCTTCTTCACATTGTGTTCACACTTGCCGATAATCAAATATTCGAGTGCCCCTGGCTAGCAGTAATGGTGTACTTCATTTTCCACATACTTAGTACTGGGCTGCAAAACCAAACACCATCTACATACAAGAACGGTGCTATTTCTGGTAGAAAGCAGCTATATTCTTCTTTAAAGAAATCCAATCTCTATAATTACATTTTACTGTTCTTTTGACTGTAATTGGTGCATAACATAATGAATGGTCAGATACAAGAGAAAGCGGAGCAGCCTTTTATTTCCTGTGTACCTCACCGGAACAGAAAGCATCCCATTAAAAGTTGTCTCTACCTCTAATTATCGTCACCTACACACTGGTATTGAATCCCTGGCACGGTTAATAAGTCTGGTGGACTCCTGCCAAATCTGAAATATCTCCTCGAATCATATTCAATGGCCGCCGATTACTGATTATTACGGAATTTGATTTGAGTCTCGTCTCTTTTGTAGTATTTGGGTTTAGAGCAGGTGCCTTATTGTAGGTTTAATATATGGAGGTATATGAGGGAATACTGCAGCTGTTCTCATATTTTATGCCCAAATCCTTTACTTAGAGGAAATGTGTCACAAGAAAATGACCTATTCTCAAACCAAGTTTTTATGACAAACTTATTTGTAAAGAATTCTTGCAAAGGTTTTTGTTTTTTTAAATTTCCATGTTGCTGTCTATATTTAAGGGAAAAAGTACTAAATCCTGCAGTTTTAACTCTGACCACAAACGCTAATAATAGACAGAAACATCCCAATTCTGTAAGGGTTTTCTTTGCAGCAGTCACGTCATTAATAACAAAGATAGTATTACAATATAAGATAACACCTCTATAGGTAACATCACTGACTCATGATTACATCCACTACTGACAACAGATGATGTCACAGCTTATCTACTTCCCTTCCCTGCATGGAGCACAGAAAGAGACTATTGAGTTGGCTTCAGACTATTGTTACCTAGATACCGTTAACAGAGCTCAGACAAGATGGCGGCCCCCATAATCATGTAGAGAAAATAGAATTTAAAAAGTTACAATCAGAAAATAAAAAGAGATTAGATGAAAGTGAAAGATTTCATTGTTGTCACTTTCTTTATTAATAGACCACAATGATTTTGAGTCTAGTGAACAGTCTTACTCTAGGAATGGCACCGCCCACTGGACTCATAAGTCCTGAAGAGTACAGCACAGTGGAATTAATGGTGGTCTATAAATAAAAATATTAATAGTAAGAGGCAGGATTCTACTGAATCTGAAATATATATATATATATATATATATATATATATATATATATATATATATATATACACATACATACATATATATATATGACATCATGCTTAAAATTATAGGTCCCCTTTACAGGGGTTCCCTTTGAACAATCCCTACTGGTTTGAAGGGTCCCTTGATAGTACACTGATTACATAGGGTCCCCCTGCTGTAATCTATGGGAATACCAGGCTTCTAAGTGTAGAGCTCTGCCACAGGGGACATGAAACATTACACTGTTTGTATAAGCATTGTGATGCCGATTCTTGAAACCTCTTGACTACTTACCAAGCACATTGTCATACATTGTATAGGGGTTGTGCTTGGTATAGCAACTCAGCCATATTCGCTTGAATGGGACAGAGATCAAAGATGGCCATTTGACTAGTGTAGACGTATCATCACTGGCCTGAGAAAAGAAAGTGGGGCTTAATATTACAGTCCCAGACAACACCTTGAGACCGAGGCCCCATGGACCGGAAACGCCGTCATTTGCCCGCAGCGTTTTACGATATCTGCAAAGTGGATAGGATTCATGCGAATCCCATGCCCACATTGCATTTAAAACCGCAGCACGGACACGCTGCGATTTCCAAAAACGGTGCGGTTTTGGAAATCGCTGCATGTCAATTATATCTATGGAAACGCCAGTGGCTTTTCCGTAGATATAATGGTAACAGAAAGTCCGCAGAGGAAAACTCCGCAAACTTTCTGTTTAAAGTGCTGCGGGAAGAACTGCGATGTGTTCCTGCCGCGGATTTTCCTGCAGTGCTTTAGCGCTGCGAATCGTCCCGTGGGGCCTTAGCCTTAGAGAGCTTTTCTGGCCCCATCCATTTTTTTTATACTGCCCCATCCACTCTATAGTGGTGGCTGGGGTGAACCTTCCTTTTTCGCCGCCCGACAGAAAGCCGCCCCTCCCCCCCCCCCGGGAGGAGGGGGTGGAGCGAAGGGCGCGTGTCGGAGCGAAGGGGGAGGGTGGAGCAAAGGGGGCGGGGCTTAGCGGCGTTCGCAGGCAGGGAGAGGACCTGCTCTCTGCCTGAGCGTGAGGGGAGGCCGCTGGAGTGCTAAGCCAGTCCAGGACAGCTTGTCCTGGACTGGCTTAGGTAAGCAAAAATGCCACCC
Source organism: Leptodactylus fuscus (assembly GCF_031893055.1). Classification (NCBI taxonomy): domain Eukaryota; kingdom Metazoa; phylum Chordata; class Amphibia; order Anura; family Leptodactylidae; genus Leptodactylus; species Leptodactylus fuscus. The sequence goes on from NC_134275.1 coordinate 39,595,599, forward strand.
TCCCTGAGGCCCTGGCTTAGCGCCTCCTGAAGCGGTCGCTTCAGGTCGCCTCATGGGAGGTGCGGTGCTGAGTGGTGGTGAAGAGTTACTGCAGCTCTGTGCCTATTACATGAATAGAAGCAGAACTACTTCTAGTCCCACCCACAGCAGTAGCTTCCAGTGCCCTGAGACATCCACATCAGCTGTTCAGTACAGGGTTCGGGTGGTGAACGCCAAACCCATCAGAAAAAATATATACATACATATATATATTTATATAATCACCAGAATAAAAAATGCTGATGGGGACAAAAAAAAATCCATTTAATATTCTGTTTGTGTAAGGGCTCGTTCACATCTGCGCCCGGTCTCCGTTCTGCAGGTTTCCGTTTCCTGCACAAAAGAGAGCGGGAGACGGAAACCTGCAGGACTCTTTCATACCCTTTCATTTGAATGGGTTTGAAAGATGTCCGTCCGTGAGCGCCGGTGAGCGTTTTATGTTCTCCGCCGTGAAACCGTTTTTTTTAAACCGAACACAGAGTCGGACATGCAGTACTCTGTGTCCGATTTTAAAAAAACGGTTTCGCGACAGAGAGCATAAATCGCTCACCGGCACTCACGGCCGGACCCGGTCTGACAGGTTTCCTCGAGCTTGTTTTTAGAACGTACCAGAATAAGTAGGAGGAGCTTCAGAGCTGCATGGACAACTCATTTATAATACTTCCTGATACTTTTCTAATTCAGGTCTGATCCACCATAGGGTGCAATTAATATTCATTATTAACCAGAGGCATTTCTGAATTGCCTGACTTCTGGATTATCAGATGCTGAAATAATAGAAATGTGTTGGATTGATTGTCATTATAGAGGGTAATATGCTGCAATACTGATGAAGCAGTACACTGATTGTTAATGATGTCACGTTGCACAACATGACCAATCAATAATTCAGGTTCCGATAATGTTCTGTTTCCTGAGGACATTACAACACATCTCTATCTACATCATACTACCAGCAAAACAGACCACCTGGTGGAAGCTGAGATTGCATCAATAGCAAGGGACCTATGGACTCCAGCCCCTTTAATTAAAAGGAAAGTCTGCTAACAATTTATATTGTGTTCAGAATTTTATATGCTTTTTAACCGAGGAAGAGCTTTCGCCTATACTCATCGTTGCCCTCTCCTGGGTATATGTGAAAGTACCGCTAGAATGCTGACCACACACTGTCAGATTTGGCACCATTATCCCTCCACTGGATGGGTCGTGTGGCTGTGAGGACTGATGATGCTATTGTGTAAGGCCCCCTATTGACAGTGGAGGGATATTACTGCCAATATCTCATGTACCCGGGCACATAATTGACAGTGCGCTAGATTCAGCTTTCTAGTGATATACAGTATAATACTGCCCATCTCAGAGTACATGAAAGGTCCTCTTTAAGGGGATACATCACAAACTAAACCTATCCACTATCCTGTTTCTGTAGACATTATTGGGAGCTGCTCTGTCCCAGTACAGCTGATCTGTGGGGGTCCCAGGTGTCAGACCCCTGCAGATCTAATATTGATGGATACCTTCTTTACAGGCTAGGCATCCTGACCTCTATGGATAAGAGTATAGAATTGTACATGTAATTCTTTTTTTGTTTGTTTGTTTTTTTATGTAGATTGTGAGCCCCTCATAGAGCTCACAATGTACATTTTTTTTCCCTATCAGTATGTCTTTTTTGGATTATGGGATGGAAATCCATGCAAACACGGGGAGAACATACAAACTCCTTGCAGATGTTTTTTTGCCCTTGGCGAGATTCAAACCAAGGACTCCAGCGCTGCAAGGCTGCAGTACTAACCACTGAGCCACCGTATGGCCCCTGAATTGTACATGTAATTCTGTCATTGTTTTCTTTTTGTGAAGTTTTAACTTTTTTTTGCAATAAAATATAATTTTTCCTGGGACTTCTCATTTTAAGCAAGAACATAAGTCTGATAATAGCAATTAATAAGGAGAGGTCTGTGGAGATTATATAATGAGACAGATGATTAGCATATTAATAGATTAGTAAAAATACTCCTTGGTTATTATATTGGTTTACAAGGACATCTCATATCTGGGACATCAGGAAGCTGGAAATGGGGGCAGGTGGGGATCGGGTAGGGGCTTATAAAGAGTCAGAAAAAGAGATAGGGGTCGTGTGCAGGAGACTAATGATATCAAACTGATGATGAAGAAAATGAAAAAGTGAATATTCAATTCATAGAGATTGTATAAGTAATGTAATGTATGTACACAGTGACTGCACCAGCAGAATAGTGAGTGCAGCTCTGGAGTATAATACAGGATGTAACTCAGGATCAGTACAGGATAAGTAATGTAATGTATGTATACATTGTATACATACAGTCACTGTATGTATACAGTGACTGTACCAGCAGAATAGTAAGTGCAGCTCTAGAGTATAATACAGGATGTTACTCAGGATCAGTACAGGATAAGTAATGTATGTACACAGTGACTGTACCAGCAGAATAGTGAGTGCAGCTCTGGAGTATAATACAGGATAAGTAATGTAATGTATGTACACAGTGACTGCACCAGCAGAATAGTGAGTGCAGCTCTGGAGTATAATACAGGATGTAACTCAGGATCAGTACAGGATAAGTAATGTAATCTATGTACACAGTGACTGTACCAGCAGAATAGTGAGTACAGCTCTGGAGTATAATACAGGATGTAACTCAGGATCAGTACAGGATAAGTAATGTAATGTATGTACACAGTGACTGTACCAGCAGAATAGTGAGTGCAGCTCTGGAGTATAATACAGGATATAACTCAGGATCAGTACAGGATAAGTAATGTATGTACACAGTGACTGTACCAGCAGAATAGTGAGTGCAGCTCTGGAGTATAATACAGGATGTAACTCAGGATCAGTACAGGATAAGTAATGTAATGTATGTACACAGTGACTGTACCAGCAGAATAGTGAGTGCAGCTCTGGAGTATAATACAGGATATAACTCAGGATCAGTACAGGATAAGTAATGTATGTACACAGTGACTGTACCAGCAGAATAGTGAGTGCAGCTCTGGAGTATAATACAGGATGTAACTCAGGATCAGTACAGGATAAGTAATGTAATGTATGTACACAGTGACTGTACCAGCAGAATAGTGAGTGCAGCTCTGGAGTATAATACAGGATATAACTCAGGATCAGTACAGGATAAGTAATGTATGTACACAGTGACTGTACCAGCAGAATAGTGAGTGCAGCTCTGGAGTATAATACAGGATGTAACTCAGGATCAGTACAGGATAAGTAATGTAATGTATGTACACAGTGACTGTACCAGCAGAATAGTGAGTGCAGCTCTGGAGTATAATACAGGATGTAACTCAGGATCAGTACAGGATAAGTAATGTAATGTATGTACACAGTGACTGCACCAGCAGAATAGTGAGCGCAGCTCTGGAGTATAATACAGGATGTAACTCAGTATCAGTACAGGATAAGTAATGTAATGTATGTACACAGTGACTATACCAGCAGAATAGTGAATCTAGAGTATAATATAGGATATAACTCACGATCAGGATAAGGTATTTACAGAATTTTAGGTAGGCTATTCTATAATTAAAAGTGTGTTCAGGGGTGTACAAACCCTTTAAAGACTATATCAGTTTATTTTACTTTTGAACAGTTGGTCAATATTCTCGTTCTTTACAAATAGTTACAATACAAATTGTACAGTCTTCCGCTGTCCAGCCATGTCCAGCCCCCTGCACACATATCCCTCACTCCCCCGGAATTCCCTGCCTCCAGTCCTCCTCTGTGATCAATCAACAACCAAAGGTGTATTTTAGGTTTGGTCTTGTTCAGATCCACTGGTTGACAAAATCTTCAAACAACACCTATCTTCTCCTGGCAACTATGGTCCAACCTCTTTTCCTATTCCTGGTAGTACTTGTGCCCTTCCCCGGGCTCTCTGTGCCATGGAGGACATCAGAGGTACTATTTTTATGAGATTTCTGCTGCACGTGTTTACATTTTGCTTAGGACAGCAAGCTTTTGGAATATGACCCTTGTCTTCAGATCAGGTTGTGCTAGAAGCGGTGAAATGCATTAGAGCTGTATTGATTTTTTTAAAACCCTATTTTATGAGATCTTTCAGCCTTCAAAAAATATTTAAAAATGTAAAAAAATATATTTGTAAAATCATTTTCATGTGTTTGAAATATTTTTACATTATCAATTTAAATGATTTTTTTAGTGATTTCTGTAAAAAAGCCTAAATGTAAAGACCTTTGTCTGGGTGCCTACATGAAGAGCATCTCTACCACTGAAGGCCCCATTATGTTTGTATGTTACCTGGACATCCCACTGTGTATAATAAGAAATGTGTAATTTGACATTTGCCCTGTGGTGGTGCTGCAGAGAGATTGAACACTTGCTGCCATTTACTACTGACACTAAACAGGCTGTCAATTCCCACGCTTTTTCAGGTGGGGAAGAAGGGGTGGAAGCTGTGTTCCTGTCAGTGCTTCACAAATTAGAAAATGTTGCTCACTTAATCCAAAAAGAGCAATCAATATATAATTTATTGTGTGTTTTACTAGCCCTTCTTATTTTGGCATATATAAATTGTTGGAAAGGGTTAATTAGGGACGGACCCTGAACTAGGGTGAGCTTCCGGTCAGAGCATTGGCTATGTAGAGCGGTGACCCTGTATTAGGCTTTAGGGTGATTTTAGTCCCTTCCCAAGACTATCCTATAGGGACTGTCTTTATTCTCTATATTTCACTCTATTTTCACATGAAATGGCCTCTTAACAAATTAGACCCGACACCCCCCAGCAACAGCTGGGATCAGAAATAAGGCCCCGTTCCGACGGAGTAACACACCGCTTATTTAGACACGTAAACACGTGTCAGAGCGAGGCGCTTCAAAACAGATCCCATTGATTTCAATTTGTGCTGGCTTACGCGCACTACACATTCAAATCAATGGGAGGCTTTATAACCCATTGATTTCAATGGGAAGCTTGCGTAAGTTGGCACCTATTGAAGTCAATGGGATGTGTTTTGAAGCGCCTCGCTCTGACACGTGATTATGTGTCTAAATGAGCAGCGCATTACTCCATGGGAACGGAGCCTAACTCTGATACCAGTCATTTAACCCCTTAGATGTTATCTTTTCTAGAAAAAAAAAAAAGGAGGAAAAAAAATCATATGTACGCTAAAATAGTACTGACGCTAGGTTAACACCTGCGTTCTACTCTCCGTTCTGTGCTTTCCGGGTCCGGCCGTGAGCGGCTGTGAGCGTTTTAGGCTCTCCGCCGCGAAACCGGATTTTTTAATCCGGACACAGAGTACTGCATATCCGACTCTGTGTCCGGATTAAAAAACCCGGTTTCGCGGCGGAGCGCGCAAAACGCTCACCGCCGCTCACGGCCGGACAGCGGAGACTCCTGCAGGTTTCCGTATCCTGCTCTGTTTTATGCAGGAAACAGAAACCTGCAGTACGGAGAGGACAACGCAGATGTGAACGAGCCCTTATACAAACCACAGCTCATCCCAAATAAAACAATCCATTCATTTACTGCAACATAAGGGTGCATTCACACTGAGTAAACGCTAGCTTATTTTGTAAAGTAAAATTACACTTGTAAATTTTGCTATCCCATTGACTTCAATGACATTTTACAGGCGTATTTTTACAGGCGTATTTTTACAGGCGTATTTTTTACAGGCGTATTTTTACACTTGTAAAAAAATATCATTGAAGTCAATGGGATAGCAAAATTTACAAGTGTAATTTTACTCTACAAAATAAGCTAGCGTTTACTCAGTGTGAATGCACCCTAAAATAGTTATGGGTCTCACAAGAAATTTTTTTTTTAAAAAAAACCTCTCACCGACTTTTTAGATACTAAACCATGCATCGATCCTTATGGGCTGGTGGCTCAGTGTCCCAAATAGCCAAATCCTAATGCTATTCATGGCAGCAATTTACATAAAAACCTTTAGACTTATCTAAAGATGGATGAGCCTCCTGCACACATCTCTAATGCTCACGGCACTTGTGCAACTCTTACATAAAGCAGGGTAAGGGTCAGTGCACACAGAGTTTTTTGGCGCTGATTTTGACGCTGAATCCGCCTCAAAATCAGCCTCCAAAAAAAGCTTCCCAATAGAGTTAGGCACATGCACAATGAAGCCATGGTGTATTCCTCTAGGTTCAGTAAAGAACTGTACATGCACTGGGAATAGCAAGAATCTTGTAAGAAAAGATCAAAAAATATAATAATAATAGTAATAATAATAATAATAATAATAATAAATTACAGTCACCGACAGTGTTAGAATAGGGCTATATGGAACACTAAGTCATTGATCAAAGGACCTGTGGGCGGTTTAGTGTCTCAAAAATCTGACAGGGTCCCTTGAGAAAAAAAATTGGTATTGCCATAATTATACTAATCTCTAGGAAAAAAAATCCCCATTAAATGGGTAATTGCTGTTTTTTTTCAATCCACTGTGCAAAAATAATTCAAAAAGTTTTTCATTATGTTCTACAATAAACTTCTTTCACAAAAAACAAGCCCTGGCCCCCTCCCTCGGTCTTTGTCTCTTGTCTTACGTCTCCTCAATGTTCCTTCTTTGTCTATGTCCTCTTTCACCTTTCCCTTTACTGTCTGTGATTTTGAAATGCTGCCTATTTGACGACTTTGTAATGTTTTCTATTTTACGCCCTTGTGAATATTGAACTTCTGCTGATTGTGTGTTGTTCTAATTCTATACACTCTGTAAGCGACAGTTCATACGATTTCTGTATTATCATTTTTTGAAAATAAATAAAACTTTTGAATAAAAAAAACCCAAAACAAACAAGCCCTGGTACGTCAAGGTCGATGGAACTTTAGCTAAAAATATGTCTCTTTAATGGTGGGGATTAAAAAAAACTAAGATGTTGTTAACGAAACTAAAGATTCATCTCTTTGTTCTACTAATTTATCAATTATTAAAAAGTGTGTTTTATTTGTTGTCTCATATACTCTTCAATATTTGTAGATGTTTTTGAAAGCCTTACACCCTGAAGATCTAATTTGGTATTTTGGAAAGGAACATGTGGCAGGTAACCTTATAAAAATACGGATGTGATATATTTGTTTATATTGTATTTTTTTTGTTTTTGTAAGACAACTGGCTTCAAATAAATTTAATACAATGCGTACAGCAAACATTTTGTCATCTTGGGTTGTAAAAACACCTGTCAAAATAATATTGTTTCCTGCAACTGCGGGGATATTTTTAGAGATTTTATTTTATTTGTTGAAGTACATCTACTGTAATTTAAGTTTAGTATTGTGTTTTGTTTTTTTTTTATTTACTTTTTGTATCCAGCCTCTGATGTGGATCTGGGTAATCTGACGTGCAACTGCAAAGAAGTCCCCAAGATGTTTTGCTCGGTGAATGTTTGTACCCTACATACATCACAGCAAAATTACATCTTCACCTTTACAGAGGGAGAAAGATTTATTACTACAGAACTTTTTCTAAATGCCACCCTACATCATCTTCACCAAAAATCCTGTGGGTCGGTGGGAACCGTTCTGCATCCTGAAGGATTGAGATCTGTGATTTCGTATTGTGAAGGAGAAATAGTGGGTTAAATTCATATACATTGATCCTATGTGCCTGTAGATAAAATGTCTCAGTTCATCAAGGTCATCTTTCATCTTCTTCTTTTAGCGTGGGTTTCTCATCATGGACAAGGAGCAATTTTCCATCCAGCCTATAAAGAAGTCACATTTGCTACTAAGTCACGAGCCGGAACCTTGGAACACTCATATAATCTTTCGAGTTGGCAATGTATCCAAGGAAAACAAAGGTAGAAGACAAATGATTTAGACCAGTGTCCTCCAATCTATAGCCCTCCAGTGGTTGTGGAATTAGATGTTGGAGACCACTTTAGTTAACTTTTATCCAACTTAGTCCAATATGATTCTACAATATTACTTTGCATTTCTTCTTCACTCCTCTGTTAGAGTTACTGAATGTTCGTCGTGTCCACCAGCTAAGAAAAAGAGCTGTTTTTGGTGTGAAACATTTGGAACTTCTAGTGGTCGTGGGTCATGACGTCTACCAGTACCACCAGGAGGACACAGAGAGATACATCCTCACCAACCTCAATATTGTACGTAGATTTTGGTTGAGGGAAGCACTAGACTATTACAATTTTACATGCCCAATACTTTAGCTTCAAATGGAGACAAGTTGCCACCAAATGGTTTGGCAGTGGGTTTATCGCCTTCACATTCAATGTGAAGATCTATTAGTGCTTGCTAGAGTTAGAAGTGATTAGGAAAAGCTACTTTAGCTTTACTTGATTTTACCCCATCCACATTTCAATTTGTGAAATTCGCTATATGTCTATAATGTCAAATTTACAAAGATGCTATAACCCCTACAGTTCTAGAATGATTCACCAAGGCATCGTGACGTTAAATGTTTGCATGTTGTTTTACAGGGGTCAGAATTACTGAGAGATGTCTCGCTTGGTGCCACTCTCCGTGTCCATCTGGTGAAAATGATCATTCTGACTAAGTCAGAGGTAATGAGGTCTGGCCTAGACTATATGTATATTAGTTTGGACGACTAACTTTTCTGTAGTTAATCTTCGGTTATTGTTCTGGTTGGGAGAGTGTATAGGGGACTCTTGAACACCAATTCTAGTTATCTTTGGCTTGAAGAGGATCTAACATCTGCCTGACAATCCTACAGCTTAAAGGGGTATTCCCATGTCGCATACTCACCAGTCTTCACTGCTGTAAAATCTTATTTCTTCCTGGTTTCTTGCGTCATTTGGTGGGCGGGGTTTCACATGCAACCTGCCGATTAGCTCCACCCCCAAATTAACGTGCCGCTCCGCCCAGTGCATAGCGTGATCCTATGGGGCGGCTGAAAGGCCTGTGATGTCATCAAAGGTCCTCAAATAACACTATATGCACAATATTGGACTATGAAGTGCAGGCAGGAGCAACTCCATTCTGTGTTACATACAGAGACTGCCTGTCTCTGCCATAATGAACACAATTGTATTAGCTAACCTGATAACTGGGGGAACAGAAGACGAGTTCAAAAATGAAAGCAGCTCCTCTCCCCTATCTGAGAGCAGGGAGGTAGGTCACGTGGTGTAGACACAGGAATAGCTAGAAACACAGGCTCGCTCCCGTGCACTTAGCCTCTCCTCCCTCCCCCCCTGAGAGCAGGCAGATACATCACTTGACTTTTTTTTTTTTTATGTAGATTGTGAGCCCCACGTAGAGCTCACAATGTACATTTTTCCCTATCAGTATGTCTTTTTTTGGAATGTGGGATGGAAATCCATGCAAACACGGGGAGAACATACAAACTCCTTGCAGATGGTTTTTTGCCCATGGTGGGATTTGAACACCAGGACTCCAGCGCTGCAAGGCTGCAGTGCTAACCACTGAGCCACCGTGTGGCCCCTATCACTTGACTTTTGAGCAGATAAGTCAAGGGCTGTGTCAACAATGAATTGAATAAAGTAAGATAGTGGACAAACAAAGCAGTTTTGCTGAAGCAGTGTATTTAGGAAAAGTCTTACATCCACATTAACAAGAGGTATAGATAGGATCCTTGTGATGGGACAACCCCTTTAATGGATCTCAGGTCAGCCTACTAGTGCATGTACGGCACCCTAGGTGATAAAACCAATAGGATTAGGATGTTTTACACTTTTTGTTTATTTTATACTTACTTTTTTATCAATCAGGCTGGTATCCAGATCACTGCCAACCTTATGTCCTCCCTTGTGAGCGTCTGTGAGTGGAGTAAAACCCTGAATCCTCTTAGTGACTCCGACCCACAACACGCCGATCTGGTCCTTTACATCACAAGGTATAAAAATATTTCTAGCTCCTTTGAGGTTTTTTTTTTTCTAATCAAACCAAACCCTTTAAAGCTAGTTAGTCTATCGAGATTGTGAAAATGTGATTAGTGCTGTACTCCATTTTTATATCTGGGGAGAAGATCTGTAACCCTTATCAACCCATCATATGTGGAGAAAAAAATGCTTTCTACAGAAAGCACAAAAATTTATGAAAATACAATGTCTTTTTGAAGGTTTGACCTTGAGTTACCTGATGGAAACAAGCAAGTACGTGGGGTCACCCAGTTAGGAGGGGCCTGTTCCTCCTCTTGGAGTTGCGTCATTACTGAAGACACGGGATTTGATCTGGGGATCACCATAGCTCACGAAATAGGACACAGGTGACAAAGACTAATACATAAAAATGTAAACCTGTAAATATGGACATAGGTGGTTACATACTTAGTATTGAAATCTTTAGGTTGGTCTTGGCCATGATATTTTCATTCTCTTGTCTGCAGTTTTGGAATAAATCATGATGGGACAGGAAACAGCTGCAGTGGCAGCGGGAAGATCATGGCGACTGAGGGAAGCCACAACAATGTCCACCTGACATGGTCGGATTGCAGTAGAGAGCAGTTCCTACAATTTCTCAGGTACATAGCCCTTCATTATCAAAAACAGTGTCTCTTTTTGGTCCAATTTGTGATATCCTGACATGTCATTTGTGGTTTACATAGGCATGCAGGCAAACCTAATGTATTATCATAATTGAAACCCACGGAATTATTACTTTACGCAATGTAATTGTCTATATTTCCTTGCAGCAGTGAAGGAGCAAACTGTATTGATGATCTCCCAGCATTAGAGAGCAGTATCCCTGGCTGGAAACCTGGTCTATACTATGGAGCAGATGAACAATGTAAAATTGCATTTGGGAGCTCAGCCCTGGCCTGCACATTTTCCCGTAATGATCTGGTAGGGAGAGATTATTTTACTTTTGTTGTTTATTGCTCTGAGGCATCTAATATTTTTTAAAAATAAAAGCAACTCTGTAAACAGCCTTGATTAAAAAAAAAAAATCTACTATTTTGTGAATACGGCTTCTATGGTTACAAACTACATGGCTACAAATTACATACCATGGTTAAAGTCGAACACTGTAGTCATGTAATGCATTACTTCCTCTATTTCCTTTTTTAAATATTTATCAGTATGTATTTTTGCTTTATATGACAGTTGCCTAAAATTTTGGGCACTGCAGACATTTCCTTTGTAGGTCCACACTCTTGTCTTCTATGTTTTCAGTACAGCATTGACAGCTTTAGGAATTGCTTGTGTCACTTTCATGCAGGATAAATGCAGCGTCCTCTCTTGCCACGTCAGTCAACAAGATCGGACTAGCTGCAACCGTCTTCTTGTCCCTTTGCTTGATGGCACCGAGTGTGGGGAAAACAAGGTAAAATTTTGGAATTGCAGCCAGTGGGGTCGCCATTCTAGCTCAGTAGTCACCAGTTGTAGACCGTTGTAGATTTTAAGGTTCCTGTTTGTTCTTTCCTTAGTGGTGTCACAAAGGTCGCTGTACTTCTCTTGAGGAATTGAATCCAGTATCAGTGGTCCATGGAGTCTGGTCTAGTTGGAGTGGTTTTACTTCCTGTTCCCGGAGTTGTGGAGGAGGAGTAATAGTCAGGAAACGTCAATGCAATAACCCAAGGTAAGACACTAGTTAAAGGGGTTGTTAATCCAAAGTAACTTTAGCTATGTCATATAGATATATGAGAAGTTGATCCTCAGTAACTAATACGATGCTACTCTTTAGCATTCCCAATGTTGCTAGTCATAGATTTCCATCACTGTGTAAATGAACAATGAAAAGGTGTATTAATGGAAGTTTCCTACAAGACAATACACCCACCAAAAATGATGTTCTGCTTTGTCTTAAAATTGTGTTATTAGATCACATGTGGAGTCTGTGTCCAAAAGGGGTTAGGTACTCTACAATAAGCTGCAGCCCTAAGGTCATAGACTTTCAAATACCACCAATGTGATCTTCTGTGATCTATGACATGTCTTCTGAACATTACTAGGTGGCTTACTCTTTAAAGATTACCAGGGTCCCTTGTTTTGGATTCCCACCAATGTCATCTTGTTTCACAAACGACTGTGGACAGGTTTGCTCTCAAAACTGAAGTTTTGTTCCATGGTTACTATACTGATGGTCTATTCTTAGATTGGTGGGGTAACCTTGGTGATCCAGTCACTCAATGGGGACCGCTCCATACAGTTGAGTGCTAAGAGTCAGACCCCACTAATCTGATATTGATGACCTAGCCTACAGGTAGGCCATGCATACTATAATTCTGAAAATTCCCTTTAAGAACCGTAACTATGAAATTTTGGGTAGAGTTAAATTGTTCAATATAATTCCTATTCTGCGCTGTAATTTGGACTTGTCCTTTCCGCAGACCTGCATTTGGAGGACGTAACTGCGACGGACCGAGTATCCAGGCTGAGATGTGTAATATAGAGGTAGGGTACAGGATTTTCCCTGAATTTACTATATAGAATTAAAATAAAAAATATGATGTATCAAAGCGGCCTCCAGCCTGTGACCCTCCATTGTGCTGGAAGTTGTGGTCTCACAACAGCTGGAAACCTCAGGTTGGAGATCACTGCCATACCACTGACTGTATGGATTGTTTCAGGCCTGTGACACGACACAACTAAAGTTCATGACAGAGCAATGTTCAGCCACTGATGATAAGCCGCTCTTCCTCTCCCAAGGTCAGGCCTCTTACTACCACTGGACGTCGGTGGCTGGGTTTGCACACGGTAAGGGAGAGGTTTTGTTTGATCCTTACTAAAATACATAATTAATTGTAACGTCCTAAACATATTAAGCAGCATCTGCCTTCATATCACAAGACTGATGACGTCATCATGTGCAATGTCACATACATAAATGACACATATATAGTAATGGTGGAGTAAATATGGATTTTAAAAAAAGTATTTTTCAGATGAATAGAAAGCTCCAAAAATATTTTTAGGCCTGCTCTGAATAAAACCCTACTGGTACAGCTTCATTACCGTCTAGTCACACATGAAAGATTTGCAGCAGAAATTTCCTCAACTGAAAATTGGTTCCATTCATCTGAATTAGGTTATTTTAGCCCCATTTAAATGAATCAAGCAGTCGAAAAAATGTCTCCAACAACTTTGCCATGTGTGAATATACCCTTACTTTACAACTGAGAAATCCCATTGTTATATATAGCAGTGTGACGCCCCACTTTTGTACACAGCTACGTAGATCCAACATGTCTACTGTTGCTCTAATATATATATATATATATATAAATATATATATATATATATATATATATATATATATATATATATATATTCTGTATATAGTGCACATCTCTATAAACACATTGATGCACAGCTTCACATCATCTCTAGTACACACTTCATATCATAGTTCCACATCTCAACTGATCTATATGTATGGGCTGGACCCAAACAGCTTGACTCAGTTTCCAGCAAAAGTTGACCATACTTGTATTGTCTGTTCCTCAGGAGATACATTGTGCCAGCACATGTGCCGTGCTCAGGGGCAGAACTTCATGGTGAAACGAGGAGACTCATTTATAGATGGTACGCGGTGTGAGCCAGGTGTTGAAACAAATTCTGCTTTCCATCTGTGTGTAGCTGGAAGATGTAAGGTAGGAACCAAAGAATTAAAACCCATATTTTGGGACATAGATTGTTAGACGTGTATAGACCATACAATATGAGGCACATTTTAGCTAAATGAGTGCAAAACACTGGGTCAAAGGTGCAGCAATTTTTATGACCCTGTGACATGATAGACTCAGGACTAGGGTAGTCTTAGGATAACCTATGCATGCAAGCTGTACCAAATTATATTTGTGGCCAGAACAACATTTAGAAGAGTAGACAGAGTACAGGTTGTAGTCAATGGATCATGGGAAATATGTAAATTGTAACAGAAAACGTCTTCTCTAGTGTTACCTTTAAAAAAGTATAGGTTAATGCCTGGAGTAGGTAGGAAGTGATCCTTATGAAATTACCCTGTATGTAATGCAGGTGTCTTGATCAGGTTTTTGGCTGTGATGGAGTCATGGACTCTGGGATGGAGATGGACCAGTGCGGAGTGTGCGGTGGAGACAACACCACCTGCAGTAGAGTCAATGGGACCTTCACTGAAGGCACAGCTGGTGGTGAGTGACAAGAAATGCACAGAATGACATCACATCTTGTATCGTGTAGATTGTGGTATTGACAGTAGGTACAAGGCACTAGTAGGGGAAACTTTATATTACAATGCTTATGTGATATGATTTGTATAGGGTCTACTCTACACCCAGGGTGTACATCCAGAAGAAAGGACCATCACCTTCTAGCTGCTCATTCACATTGCCAACTCCATTCTCTATAGGAGGCATCATTCTAAGAAAATGCCTTTGCATTTTGATACCATCAATACGTAAATGATCTGGCAATCCCTCCTTCACAATTTTTGGACTACCTTTAAAGGTACATAAACCATTGATTGAGTTTTGGAGCTGCTATAAATTTGGCATATTTTGTTGTGTTGCAGTATACATCACCTTTCTAACACTTCCTGTGGGATCCATGACAATACAAGTGAAAAACCGAAAGCCTCTTTTCACACATCTGGGTAAGCAAATCTTTTGACATCAACCCTCTAATCCTCTGATATTGTGTCCGGCACTTACTAAACAGGTCAAGATATTTTTGTACTTTTGTGGTCATAATCCAAATCTCTGGTTCAGCCAAACAATACGGTAAGAAGAAGGACATATCCATGTTGTAGTTTAGAACTTTGCACATTGGATGGACATGTTGGATTAAACTCCACCCATTCAGTAGACGATAGTAGTCTTTATCCTGAAGCTTCAGATGGAGTGTTTCCACTAGGGATCGCCCCATTAAGTTTCAACCAGTCCTCAGTGAGGAAGCCATAATATGTCCAAGAACTGATATTGCAGATATTGCAAACCATAAATGTAGAAAAAAAAACTAAAAACTTCAAACTTTTTTCAATTTTTGTTCAGCTGTTAAAGAAAATTCAGACTACATTGTAGCTGGAAAGAAAAGTATCTCCCTAAACGTCACCTATCCTTCAGTCTTGGAAGATGACCAGATCCAGTACAGTCTCCTCCTTACTCCAGAGAAGCTTCCTCATCAGGAAAAAATCAGTATTGATGGGCCAACCACATCAGAAATAAAGATACAGGTAGGATTTAGCATGGCCTGAATGAAACTGACGCACCATGGAATGAACTATTGGAATTGGATTTTGATGTTATTCATTTTTATAGGTCTACAGAAAATATGGGCCGGAATATGGAGAGATTACAAATCCAGACATTGTATACAGTTATTATGTTCCTAAAGAGGACCATTCTTATGCATGGATGCCTGTGCAGGGACCGTGCTCATCTACTTGTGGTGGAGGTAGCAATTATGGACGCACTGAAATTAAAAACTTCATAATTTTTTTAATCCAAATTTATGTATGGATTATGTATAAACATCCCTTCTCTGCAGGTGTTCGAATGGTGTTCTACGAATGCTTTGACCATACACTCCAAGAAATGGTCGAATCCAAGCTATGTAATAATTCTGAGTCTATCAGATCCACTAAGGAGCCCTGTGGAGATGATCCTTGCCCTCCAAGGTATGTAGTTTAACTTCCTAATATGTCCATTGAGATCTCTGAAGGCTTTATAGACCAAGAAGTAAGGTGGTCATACACATTAGATGAATATCGACCAAAACTGAGGACTTTGAAGGGACTGGTCCACCATCTAATGTGTAAAGAGGATTGGATGTGTTGGATTTCAGAGTTGCCTGGTGGCCTTATTCCCCTCTCTCTATTGAGAACACGTGTACACTCCGCTAAGCGGAAATGGCAACTAAGGTAGATGGCAACTTTTTTCAAGCTGACTTTTTTCTTCATTTCTAGGTGGGATGTGAAAGTGACTTCAACATGTTCAGTCTCCTGTGGAGGGGGAATCATGAGGAGGACAGTAGACTGTGTCCAAAAGAAACATGATACAGAGACAATTGTATCCGACCAGTATTGTGTCAGCACACCTAGACCTGAAGCCTTCGCTACCTGTCATCCAGAGGCTTGTCCTGCAAGGTAGTTTCTTATACAGGACTTATTATAAGTGCCAGTTTCCTGATACTGTAGTTCAGTCTTCTACGCGATATTTTAATCTGCAATTATACCATGTTGAAAGAAACCGGAAGTCAGAAAGTGTCTTTACACTTTTAGTTTTTCCAAATACTCTCGTCCTGGAATGGTTGTAGCAAGTGTAGACCAGTAGAAAAACATGGCAAAGATTAGGTGCTTCTTATGTGGTAAAGGAACCAGGCCCGTTGCCTATCTTATTGATTTGGTTACACTTTTCTGCTCAACCATAGACGTTCCTTTTTTAATTCAGTTTATTGAAAAAGTGTATAAAACATAAAGGATAGTACATAAAGAATAATTGCACAACAACACTTCTACAGATCAAACATGGAAACAGTCCATAACCACCATCCAACAATAGCAGAGAAATCAGTATCTGGAGGATAACTATAGAACTAAATACGGTACATTTAATATACACATGCTGTACCTCCATTCTGCTAGCTCTGGCAGTCCCCAACAAATAAATGAAGAGGTGTCCACTGTATGAATAGGTTTTCTCGGTGGGCACTTTGGTTAGGGGAAACTTGTTCTAACTAGAACATCCCTTAAATCCATGAAAAGTTTTTAATAAAAAAATAAAAAATAAAAATAGCCACATATGGCAATGGTGGGAAAGAGGTAATTTAGCTCTTCTTTTCTGTTTGTAGGTGGGAAGTGTCGGAGCCAGGTCCTTGCTCAGTGGTTTGTGGATCAGGCCTGGCAAAGCGTAACGTTTCTTGTGTGCAGTCACAGTTTGGCTTGAAAGCCATCATTGATGACTCGAATTGCTTAGGACAGGAGCAACCAAAAACCCTGGTCCAGTGTGTGGTCAGTGTATGTCCTGTCGGATGGGATAAAGTAAGTGTAATGTCCAGCTGAAGCTGAGATGCCATATTATGCCAAGTAGATTTTTGATGTTGGTTCTTTTCTTACCCTAAAGATTGCCCCCTCAGTGAACACAGATACCCATCTCATGAACACCCCATTCAACAGAACAGACATTTATGTTTGGAGCCCAGTCCAGGGAAAATGCTCTGTCACTTGTGGAACAGGTATTTGTTTCTGAATGTTTTGATATTAGTTATGGAAGTCCTTGGTTGTCAATAGATCTTAAAGAGAAGCTTTCACAACCTCAACCAAGTTCTTGGAATCTGTGTGATGCCTCTCCAGCAGCTGGAATTTTCTCTCTAGCTCCCACCCTTCCAGAGCAACAAGTTTAATTAGTTTTGATGCTTGATATGCTATTTAAACTCAGAACAGATGTCAGAAGAGCAGTGTCAGGCCGAAAGTGTAATGCAGAGATCCAATCAGAGGCAGCAATGTCACAGCTCAGAATCACCCCTCGCCTGCTCCTGCCTGACACCGCCCTCCTGACAGTACAAATCATATACAAATCAGACACCAAAATGAACAGCATCGATTGCTCGAAAACAGTGGGGGCTAGAGAAGTGGGCCCCACTGTGTAGGGAAAACAGTGGGCAAAGGGGGGGGGGGGTAGTGAAGAGCCAGAGGGGTTTTGCCCGCACGGGTTTTGACACCGAGAGAGACGCGGCGAGCCGCGTCTCTCTCTGGTCAAACCTGCCTGCCGCGACCATCGCGGTCGCAGCTTTCCCCTCCGCTGTCGGCTCAAATGAATGAGGGGGTGGAAGCCGCGCGGCTCAACCCGTGCGGCTTCCGTCTGAAGATATGGCAGGTCGCTTCTTTTCTCTGCTAGCAGAAGCCCGCCGCTAGCGGAAAAAAGAAGCCTGGCGGTCTACATAGACCACCATTGTAAGGGGAGGTTTTTGACGTGAAATCCGCTGTCAAAAACCTCCCCTGGGCTCACGTGTGAACGAGCCGTAAGCATTGTGGTCCCTTCATTGTCTAGATTGGTGGGGTTCCCAGAGATCAGACCACCACCATTCATAAAGATATGGCATATCCTAGCAATACACCTACCGTAATTATATCCTCTCTCTCTCAGGTATTTCAGAGCTCCACTATATTTGCGTTGACTTTCATGCCAAAGAAGAGACTTTGGAGGAAAATTGCAACCAAACTTTGAAGCCGGAGTCACAACACAAGTCGTGTCATCCTCAGAGCTGCCCTCCAGAGTAATGAAATCCTATGTATTTCATAGTTTATTTGCTGCTTCCAACCACACTAGTCATTACATCAGAATAAAGGAAGAGGCCCAGGCAGGTTGTTAATGTACTAGTAGAATGGGTCACATTATTTGGGCACTACATGGTACATTATAACTATAAGGCAATGTTGTCTTAGCACCACAGTATATTAGACTGTAGCAGTATTATTTGTATTAAACCATTGCCCTGAGTACAGTCATTTCAACAGGGGAGAATAGCCAAAAATCTTGTGCATAGGTCTCTCAAATAGCATTGCTATTTGTGTCTGCATCTGGCAACCTGAATACTGGTTCAGGTAAGAAAAATAATTTTCTTTGTGGATCTACATAGGGCTGTGCAGTTGGACTAACGGTTAGGTTTTGGTGGAAGAGAAAAAAGTTTCAGCATCAAAATAAAATTATTATTTTTAATTATAATATACCGTAGTTATTAATAATGTACAAATCATTAGATGCATAGTTTGTTACTTATTTACTTTCATAGGAATCCATACCTAGTTTTTTTTTTTTTCGTGAATTAGAGGATCTGACTGACCATGGCCATTTATAAAGGAGTTGGGGCAGGTTGTGGAAAAACAGATGAGTTGGAGTGAGAGCTTTGGCGTACTGATTCTACAGCCCTGGTTCTAAGTCCTTTGCCAGCTATAACAGCACACAACTCCTCCTCAATGCTGTGCGCACCTGCTAATTCTGCACCCCATTATTATTACTATTTACATGTATATCATAATTCTAACAGTTATCTTTTTTTTTTTTTTGGCCTACAGATGGGAAGTGAAAGAGTTGTCCCCATGTCCTGTGACTTGTGGAAGAGGAATAATTCCGCTCTCTGTGACTTGTGTGAGGAAGCACACTGACATCACCCATCAATTGCCTCATGCCAAATGCAGCCGAATCCCACGTCCCAACTCCACAAAAGAGTGTGCAATGGAGCCCTGTCCTGTCCGGTAGTAATGGTCATATATAAGCTGACTATGACGATTTGATTGCCCTTTTCAGGAGGCCCTATAGCATAGGTTAAAATGGGCCACCCTTATAGTGTTGACTCACACCTTGAGAGTCCTATCTACCTGAGATAGTTAATCATGATTCTTATTTTCCCCCATTACCTTCCCATTATCCTGAGGTTGAACTCCCACATCCTTGCTTGTGGAGATGTTCTTGCCATCTCTTAAAATTTTGGATGAGCCCAAATAATCTGCTATAGTGGCAGAGCTGAGAGGGAAAAGAACATTGTATGACCTGATGATAGAAAAATCACCTCTGCATGAGCTAATATGTTTGACAATGGCAGTGGGTAGCATACTACTTCACTTTCAGTACCTTTTGGCTGAAAAAGTCTGCAGCAGAAATGGCTGAACTTACAAAGGAAAACATGCATATTAACCCATATAGAAGTGAATAGATACAGCCACCTTACCAGGTGGGATGCTTGTTGGGGACCCCATTCTTGAAATAGATACGGATCGAAGAGGTGGGAATATGGGAATACCGTTTCTGGGAAAAACTGTTACTTGAAATCCTCTAATATGTTGTGCTATCTTCTTTCCCAGGTGGCGCTATAAAACAGGATCTTGTAGTGTAAGTTGCGGTGGCGGTATCTTACAGAGAGTTCTATATTGTACCAAAGCATCCGAGGAAGCAGAAACTGAAGAAAAAATAGTGCCAGATAATGACTGTCAGCATCTGCCTCATCCTCAAGAGCAGGAACCCTGCAACCAACAACCATGCCCCCCTAGGTATACATTGTGCAAATAACTTCTCTACATGTTTATAATGCAAAATACAGGGCAATTGTTATCTCCTATAGAACATCTTTTATCAGGATTGGTTCCTACGTCAGATGGGTTGATCCAGTAACTGGGCATGTAAAGTTGTCTCTGCATTTGCTCTGCATCATGTAGCATAGGACCACAATGCTGTATTGTGACATTAGACCTATATATTATCATTGTGACTGTGAAACAGCACGGCACACACTGAGACTGTGGAATGAACTTATGTGCCAGGAACATGCATATTGTATATATAATTGTATATACAAGATGTGCTCATGGCGGTCTGGGCACAGATAGCAAAGGAAAGAGAAATGGAAATGTTGTGTGCAAAGTATGAATGAAAGACGGCAGACAGTGGTGAGGAGTATTTGCATGGGGGAGGGGGGGTCCAAGCTGCGATTTTACACCAGGGTCCAGGAGCCGCTAGTTGTGCTCCTGAATTCATCGCCTCCAATTTAGTCAAACTTTTCCTTTCAAATTCTTGAAGAGCAAAACTGGTCTTACCCCAGATTAGCTAAAATCTGACCCTTTTAAACAAGTATGAGGTGGGTTTCATGATGTTTTGACATAAATTAACTCATCATGGTTAACCAGGAAGACCAAGGTAACCCAAAAACATAAGACGCCTTGAGGTCACCACCTCAAGTTAAAAACAATCACATAAAGGACCAGGAAGAGGAAGACTTTGAATGCCTCTGTGGAGTCCTAGCCAATTTGTAGATATATTGTTGGAATATTTGTGAAGCTGAATGTTGTCTTCTCACTGACTATCAGGTGGCGAGTGGTGGAAACCAGTCCATGTTCTGCAGCTTGTGGTTATGGAATATCCAAGCAGAAGGTGTCATGTATGGAGACAGCGTCCGGAACAGAGAATGAAGTAGATGCAACGTCTTGCCAGTCTCATGAAAGACCTCTCTCTGTTATCCCTTGTTTTATCGCTAGTTGCTTCTACACATGGAATGTGGGGGCCTGGACACAGGTATGAAGTAACAAAGTATCCTGTAATAATAGGAATTGGTTTTGGAAGTGGAGATGACTGAGAGCTCTCAAGCCTAGAAGGGTTAGGGTTCTGTATTTCGGTAAACCCATCAAGAATGGGACTCTGCTTTGCGAAAGGATTAAAATAAGTAAACTCTATGTAATTAATGTATTCTCAACTGTAGTGCTCGGTTACGTGTGGAAATGGCATCCAAAGACGTCAAGAATTTTGCATTAATTCTAAGACCCTTCAGCAAGTGAGCCCCACATTCTGTCTGAATTCCCCCAAACCTATAACCCTGAGAGGATGTTCAGAGAAACCCTGCCACTTGGATACACAGACTTTCCAACCAGGCATGGCATTGACCCAGGTGACATCTGCTACCCCTAACCAGAGACCTCATTTTAAAGCTGGAGATCTTCTGAAGCCTATGGATGATGAAGGTGGAAATGGTAATTGTAGTTTGAGTATTGCTTTGTACACAGACTAGATTATCCAGTGTATAGTTGAGTCGTGAGAACCAGTATATGTTTCCACAACATATATTGGGTAATATCATGATAGTCATTCAGAACAGTGTCCTCCATCTGATCATGTATGGTCTCACTCTGTTACAACTAGAAGATGAGGTTCACTCATCATGCAGGAATCGGGCCAAGTATGGTCACCATATTGGAAGATGTGAAAAGTGTTGCATGAGGAAAGATTTTTTTTTTTGTAAATCTCAATGAGAGGAATCTACTTTAGTCATTGAAGAACCATACGATCTGTTAATAAGATCAACAAAATCTTCATGCCAGCTTGTACAGGGTTTTAAGAGTTATTTGTGGATGGACCGATGACATTTATCCATGTTTCGGTTCAGAATAACCCACCAGAGGTCCTCACCACTTCAAGACAGTCAAGGAAGTCAGAAGTCAAGAGGTTGCTAGGCAATCTGAAATTTTGCAGAACACACTAGACCAATAAAAAAAAGATATTGCTATAGAAATAGTAATGTATTATTAATTAGCCTATATGTATGTGGTTATTATGGTGGGGCTAGGTTTCTTAGGTTGTTCCTCCTCACTAGTATTGTTGTCTCATGCAGATGTATGTGGGCATCTCTTCATGAATGCATCCGGAGTAATAAATACAACTGGCCTGCTTGATAAAGACTGCATATTCTCAATTGGACGTCCACTCGGAGAGGTGGTTGTTGTCAAAGTCCTCTCAAGTTCCCTCAATTGCACAGCCAGTAAGTTTCTTCAATGGAGATTACAAGAATTAATCATTAATACTTTTACATGTATAATGATGTGCAAAATTTTAAGGCAGGTGTGAAAAAACGCTACAAAGGAAGAATGCTTCCGAAATAGAAGTATTAATAGTTCATGTTTGTCAATTACCAAAATGAAATAAATGAAGAAAAAAGAGAAATGTAAGTTCCATCAATATTTGGTGTGACCTTCTACTTTTGGAGGAAGAGCCCTGGAAGTGATGATATGACCTCCACAGATATATCCCTGATCTAAACATCATACAATCTGTATGGGATGAGATGAAGAGGCAGAAGGATTAGAGCAAGCCTACATCCTTCTGTGCTTAGTTCTCCAAGATGGCGGTTGGAACAACCAACCTGCCGAATTCTGCGAAAACTATCTGCAAGTACGAAAAGACGTGATGGAAGGCAAAGGTCACACCAAATATTGACGGTATTTACATTTCTCTTTCCTTCATTCACTTAATTTTATTATTTTTTAAATTTATTTTTTATTTGTTATATATATGTATAAATATATATGTTTTAGAGAGATAATTTCTTCAAGTATATAATCACATAAGCTATACAGTACTGCTTTTTCTTCTATTGTCCATAGAAGAACTGCTGCTGTTTTATGGCAGAGCCATGTGGAGAAAGTCATGTACCCGACTCTCTTCAGTGACCGTGACTGCAAGATCAAACACCCTAACAGTGAGACAGCGCCAAATTTATCCTGGCAATGGTATAGCCCTTGAGTACTGGAGCAGATCAGCCACAGAAAACTACCACCAAGGTATTAGAGCAGTGACATCTAGCCTTTCTAACATTAGGAAAATCCTGAAAAACATTTTTCCTCTGTGAGAGCTTGGCGGGAGGTGGGGCGGTTAGGGTGGTGCATGAGAATTACATGAAAATCTATTTGGAAATGACTAAGTTATTAATGATAAATTATTTTATATATAAGTTTCTAGATGTTATTTTCCATATCAAGAATATCTTACATGAATTGCAGTAGTCCAGCATTCAAGAACCAAATAAGTGGCATATCTTGAAGCCACCGGGCCCCAATACAGTTTTTTCACAATGTTCTGGGAGTTGAATATTGGTCACCTATTCCTAGGATAGGTGACCAATATCTAATTGGTGGGGGTCTGACACCCAGGTCCTCAAAGATAAGCTCAAAGTGGCAGAAGTACTCAGGTGAGCACTGCTTTCACTTCATGGGCCAGTGACGTCACATATCTTAGTCAGGAGGTACAGAAACAGCTTACGCTGGGTTCACACCTGCGTTCAGGGTCTCCGTACTATGGTTTCCGTCTTCTGCATGGCAGAAGACGGAAACCATAGACCGGGTCCGGCCGTGTGCGGCGGTGAGCGTTTTAGGCTCTCCGCCGCGAAACCGGATTTTTTTATCCGGACACAGAGTAGTGCATGTCCGACTCTGTGTCCGGATTATAAAACCCGGTTTCGCGGCGGAGAGCGCGAAACGCTCACTGCCGCGCACGGCCGGACAGCTTTCTCACCCATTCAAATGAATGGGTGAGAAAGTCTCCTGCAGGTTTCCGTCTCCTGCATCTGTTTTATGCAGGAAACGGAAACCTGCAATAAGGACCCTACAACGCAGATGTGAACGAGCCCTTAGTCCTATTCAAGTGAATGGGGCTGAATTGCAATACCAATTACAGCCACTATACAGCCATTATACCAATTACAGCCACTATACAATGTATCCCCTATACAAAGCTCTCCATAATGCCGCCCCTCCCTACATTTCCTCCCTCATCTCTGTCTACCGCCCAACCCGTGCTCTCCGCTCACTCAATGACCTAACACTTACATCCTCTATTATCAGAACCTCCCATGCTCGTATACAAGACTTCTCCCGAGCTGCACCACTTCTCTGGAATGCTCTACCCCGGACAATCAGATTAACTCCCAATTTCTACAGTTTCAAACGCAAACTAAAGACGCATCTTTTCAGACAGGCCTATCACAATGTCTAACATAAACCCTTAACCCTCCTCTGTCTCCGCTCCCACACTTCCCACATGATATGATGTCATCTAAGGATAACTTTATCTGTCCAAGCTCCATCCACATGTTACAGGATACGACTGTCAACTGCTCATAAAGTCTTATGTTTATGCAATGACAGTCACCTCTATTACAAAAGTGTCTGACCTCTGCATAAGCAATGCCGCCCCTGCTACCTCTTGTGTCACCCCCTCTACCTTATAGATTGTAAGCTCTTGCGAGCAGGGCCCTCAGTCCCATTGTGTGAAATGATTTTCTTTGTAATGTATCTTTCTGTCTGGATTTGAACCCTACAAATTGTACAGCGCTGCGGAATATGTTGGCGCTATATAAATAAAATTTATTATTATTATTATTATTATTATTATTATTAATGTATCCACTATACAATTTGTATCCCCTAAGTCATGGGATAATCGTACACATCAGGGAGTGTGTGCCTACATAGGCAGAACAGAGACTTAAAAGTCATTTCTGCTCTGCTAGGGATTCTGGGTAAAAAATATGCATATCTATTCTCCAGGATGTAATTTGGCAATTAAATCCGCATCATGATATTAGATTTTTTAACTGAGTCATGCATGATGTTAAGGATGCTGCCCTCTAGAGGGCGGCATACAGAGTGCACTGTTCTCCTAATTACATCCTGGAGAATAGATTTGCATATTTTTTTCCCACCCTAAGGAAAGGTCATCAAAATTCAACGCCAGGAAAACCCCTTGAAGAGGCTCACTCAGTTCTAACTGTAAAATCACCTTAACTGTCATGATGTTTCTTGCAGACTGTGATCTCCAACTTTTTGGGATGCAAGGAGACATACAGAATCCTGTGCAATTGAAGTCAGGCTCCCCAGCATGTCGTGTTTTTATCGATGTTCCCCCAAGGTTCACCATAGCTATCCATGCCCTATACATGGATTTGAATTCAGGACACAATGAGACACACTCAAATTATATCCTGGTGAGTAGCTTCTCATACATTTTAGTACGGATTTTCAAATAGGCAAAATGGTGATTTACCTGACATAGAGTACGCCGTTGTGGAGGTATTCGGCAGTCCATAAAACTTCAAGTACCTTCATGGAGGAAAATAAGTAACATCATGAGTTATACTACTATAATACTTCACAAATAATTATACCTTACATTGTCTAAATTATACTGCCATACTATAACAAAAATGCAACAAACACCGTCTACACATAGCACTACCATGTAAATTCCTACTTAAAATGCCATACAGTACATTACATTATCATATCCATTGAACTTTCAAAGCAGTAGTTCAGTAGTTAGAGATCCCTAAAATGTACAGGCCCCAGGCATTTGCCCATTTTTGCCCATACTATTCTACAGTGCTATACAATGCATTAATAATACTGCTACACATTAAGAAGGTTCTCACAATCTTAACATTTCACATTATACTTTTCAGATACGTGACATGAAAACCTTAAAGCCCACCGCCTTCCATGGGAATAACTTATTTTACTGGGAATCTCTAGGAAGCCAAGTGGAGATTGAATTCAATGGAGACTTCTCACAAGACCGAGTTAGCTTCCGGGCTCAGTACTGGGCAAGGGAGAGAGGCAGACAGGCAAAGACGCAGGCGGGCAGCACTTAGTGGATTTATTTCCTATCCATCCTATACCTGGCCGCAGATTAGAGCAAAACTTTTTGTTTTGCTGACAAGTTCCTTTGGACATATTTATATTGCTTTTCTTATAGTCTGATAATCTGCACATTTGTAATAATTTTTTTCATTGTATTGAATTTTTTTTTTGTGATTTAATAGAATTACCGTACATGAAAGGATTTACTTGAGTGTCACATCAGTCTATAGTTCGCCGGTGCCTCCTTTCTCTGACACTGCCCATGAGCGTGCAGGCCTCCCACCATATAAGCACACACCACTACTGAAATATTCTGTACTGCGAAAATTTTGTTCCTTTAACTATGATTCAGACTTTGAAGTCCAACATGCCTCTGTCTCTTCACATCAAAAATCTGAAATACCTTAAAGAGGACCTTTCATCAGATTGGGCACAGGCAGTTCTATATACTGCTGGAAAGCTGACAGTGCGCTGAATTCAGCGCACTGTCGGCTTTCCCGATCTGTGCCCCGGGTAAAGCGCTATCGGTCCCGGTACCGTAGCGCTTTACAGTCAGAAGGGCGTTTCTGACACTTAGCCAGGGACGCCCTTCTGCCCAGCAGCGCCTATCGCACTGTACTGTGGAGCAGGGAGGAACGCCCCCTTCCCTCTGCTCACACAGCTTGTCCATAGACGAGTATTATCAGGAGAGGGAGGGGGCGTTCCTCCCCGCTCCACAGTACAGCGCGATAAGCGCTGCTGGGCAGAAGGGCATCCCTGGCTAAGTGTCAGAAACGCCCTTCTGACACTAAAGCACTACGGTACCGGGACCGATAGCTCTTTACCCGGGGCACAGATCGGGAAAGCCGACAGTGCGCTGAATTCAGCGCACTGTCAGCTTTCCAGCAGTATATAGAACTGCCTGTGCCCAATCTGATAAAAGGTCCTCTTTAAGTGACGGTATCTTTACCATACCACATAAAACATAGTATCTCAATTGAAAGTCTTTAGAAATTTAGATATTGCTGTTACCCACTTCTTTTGGAGTCTCCTGCTGCTTAGATTTCATCTCACAAATGACCATCTGATCGAAAGACAAAGCTTCTAGTTCTGATTCCTATTATCAGGCTGCACGATTACACAAATCATTTTGCTTCTCATATACAGGGGGTGGACAAAAAAATGGAAACACTTGACTTTTTGGCATCATAATGTTTGAACATGTTCAAATCAATCAAAACTTTACATATTTAATTTAAGTTTTTTAATTCTATTTGAAATGTTTTTTGAAACTACCTTTTTAAAAAAAAAAAAAAAAAATTAAGGAAATTGGTTATAACCTTCTAGAAATGGCAGACCTCTCAGACATTCAAAGAGGCCAAATTGGTGCTCGAATGGCAGGCACTAGTGTAACAGAAAGTGCCCGAATGTTTGGCGTTTCAAGAGGTAATGTCTCAAAAGTAATGACTGCTTTTGAAAGAGAAGGTAAAACATCCTCAGCCAAGCACAGGTCTGGTCGAAAGTCGAAGTTGTCTGAGAGAGACCGTCGGACTCTAAATCGAATTGTTAGAGCGGATCGCAAGACCATAGCTCATAAAATCACTGCAGAGATCAATAGACACGTACAGAACCCAGTTTCCACAAAAACTGTTCGGAGGGAGCTTCACAAATCTGGATTCCACGGAAGAGCTGCAATTAGAAAACCTCTGCTCTCAAAGACAAATGTTTCAAAGCATTTAGAGTGGTGTAGAAACCACCAGAAATGGTCCCTCGAGCAGTGGCAAAATGGGATTTTCTCTGACAAATCATCTTTTACCCTTTTTCCGATCTCTGGCCGTGTTTACGTTTGGAGACAGCCAAAAGAATCATTTCATCCAGACTGCCTTCTCCCAACCTCAAACATGGTGGGGGTTCAGTGATGATCTGTGGTGCGATTTCTACGAAATACGCCAGGCCAATGATTTCCCTTCATGGAAGAATTAACAGCCATCATTATTTAGGACGACCAAATTCATCATATGGTTCAAGAACTGTTTCCAGAGGGGGATGCCATCTTTCAAGATGTTAATGCACCAATCCATAGAGCAAGAATTGTTAAAGAATAGCACAAGGAACATTCTAATGAAGTTCAGTATCTCATCTGGCAACACAATCACCAAACTTCAACATTATTAGAAGAAGTCGATTTCCACCACCATCGTCTCTAAAAGAACTGGAGGGTGCTTTAACTGAAGAATGGGCTAAAATTCCTTTGGAAACAATCCACAATTTGTATGAATACCTCGGAGAATTGCGGCTGTATTTGCCGCAAAAGGTGGACCAACACAATATTAAAAGATATTTTGATGATTTTTCAACGTCTTTCCATTTTTTTGTCCACTTCCTGTACAAGAGATTCTGCCTGGATGAGCCACTGAGCATGTGCGACCACTGGTAAGGGATACATTAGGTGGACATTCTGAGAGGGAATCTTAACAATACCAGGGGTCGCCATACCAATTAAGTAACGGCAATATCTAGATATTTTTTCTTAATTTATTCCAATTTTTTTTTCCTGATCCAACAAAGAGCTTATTCACATGACCTAGTTGGGTGGAGCCCATAATAAAAAATTGGGCATGCTCTATTTTTTCCATTAATTAATCTCGATCTCACCTCATGAGGTAAGCAGATTCATGAGAAAGAAGAGGAACTCATATAGTCCTGTGAATATAGAGTCATTTATTCATGGAACTTATTTTTATTTTTAGAAAAGGACAAAAATGAGCAGATATAAAAAGCTGCTCGAGCTCTGCACACGTGACCGTGTGACAAACACATGACCGTGCAGAAACGCCTTGTACTCCCGGCAGCTCCTGAGTCATCAGTGCATGATTTATGATGTCACCTGTTTATTTTGTCACACGGGACAGTTTCAGGGCAGTCTCCATAGATCCTTCCTCTAGACTCCTGCTTCTCCTCTAGCCAGATTGTACTGAAGAAGCAATGAGAAACTAAGGGTGTATTCACATGTAACAAAATTATTGCAGAAATTTCTGCAACTGTCCCATTGTTCAGTATGGGGTAAAATCTCATTCACTTTGCTGAAACTGTAAAACACATCAATTCGGTGCATTGCATATGGCTACAAAAATGTATATATAAGAATATCTTCATGGATAGCTATCCATTTTTGTAGCCATTTGCAATGCAACTTATCCCCTTAGGGTCACTAATGGTGGTGGGTAAGCAATTTGTATTTTGTGGCATCTGCTGTCTCATGTGACGTTATTTTACATATACAGTACTACGCGATCTTTTGTTATTTTTCATCTTTATTTCTTTTTATCTATAGCACTACCCCACCTGGATCCCCTTTTATTGTTGGTTTACTGTGTTTTCCATATATTTGATGCATCCCAAGTTGGCATTAAAGAGGACCTTTCACCATATCCGGGCACAGGCAGTTCTATATACTGCCAGAAAGCTGACAGTGCGCTGAATTCAGCGCACTGTCGGCTTTCCCGATCTGTGCCCGGTGTGAAGAGCTTACGGCCCGGTACCGTAGCTCTTCTATGGTCAGAAGGGCGTTTCTGACCATTAGCCAGGAACGTCCTTCTGCCTCGCGGCGCCAATCGCGCTGTGCTGTGGAGCCGGGAGGAACGCCCCCTCCCTCTGC
Source organism: Leptodactylus fuscus (assembly GCF_031893055.1). Lineage (NCBI taxonomy): Eukaryota > Metazoa > Chordata > Amphibia > Anura > Leptodactylidae > Leptodactylus > Leptodactylus fuscus. The sequence goes on from NC_134275.1 coordinate 39,625,122, forward strand.
TCACACAGCTTGTCCGTAGACTAGCATTATCAGGAGCGGGAGGGGGGCGTTCCTCCCCGCTCCACAGCACAGCGCGATTGGCGCCGCGAGGCAGAAGGACGTCTCTGGCTAATGGTCAGAAACGCCCTTCTGACTGTAAAGCGCTACGGTACCGGGACCGATAGCGCTTTACACCGGGCACGGATCGGGAAAGCCGACAGTGCGCTGAATTCAGCGCACTGTCAGCTTTCTGGCAGTATATAACACTGCCTGTGCCCAGATATGGTGAAAGGTCCTCTTTAAACATAATATCTGGTTTACCTATCATCGTTTAGGGAACACAATTGAGATTCCCATGACTATCTTGGGATACCTCCCTTCTCTCTGCCCATTGTTGTCCTATGCGGTGATCACATAACCTCGGGGCGCAGCCTCCTTTAGGTTTGTCCAATGTGACAATCATGTGACCTGGGGCACACAGCCTCCTTTGGGGTTTCTCTGCCAAATGCTGTGTTCATGCAGCGATCACATGATCCAGAGGTGGATCACCATTCTGACATTGAAGAGTTGCAGTAATGGCACAGATAGCTCTTCACCGGGGCACATAACGGGAAAGCAGATAGTGCTTGGAATGCAGCACACTGTCGGCTTTCTAGTGGTATATAAAATCGCATGTGTCCCAGGCCTCTTTAAAAACATTTTTTTTTTTCTTAGCTGCCTCAGGATTCCATTCCTGTTCATGGGCCTTGTTTTTTTGACTGAGTAATTCAAATAGACTTTTGCAAGATTGTGTTTTTCTCTTTTAACAGCACCCAGGTGTGGGTCACAGCCTGCAAACTACTCTGTCTTATAAGGTTATATATCGGCCCTACCCTTACATCTAATATTTAGGGAATGGGATCTGAATAATAAGTTGACAAGTTGAGGGATTGGCTCCACTTTATATTTTATCAGTGGACCCTTTTGTTTTTACTTAGGAGCTATATTTATTATTATGATAATAATGCTCCATTATTTCACTTTAAGGCTTGGTTCACATCTGCATCACGAGTCATGCGGAGAGGAAAGTAGTTCATGAAGTACTTTTCTCTCCGCATCTTCCGAGCGGACACTGGGCGGAAAACACACGGACCCCATTATGGTCTATGGGGTCCATATGCTTTCATAAGCTCACCACTTGTCAATGCGTTCGGTATTCCATTCGGGGGGTCCCCATGCGGACTACCCGAATGGAATAATGAACGCAGATGTGAACCAGGCCTGGCAATCAACTTTGAATTTATTCATGGGTAGTTGAAAATCAGGACTTTAACTCTTTGTGGCCCCCACTTTTGATAGATTTCTCTTAATTTACATAACTTTGAGATATTACAAAAGGGCAGCCCTTCCCTTTTTCTTTTCTTGTTCTTCCCATTCAGGATATAGGCAGCAATATTTGGGATATTTGCCTTATATCTGGCAAATATACTCCTATTGTCAGTATACTGTTTGGGGTGTAGTTTGTTATTTTATATTTTTTTTCATCATTAAAAGTTACGTTTTAGATAGTGGTCTATGACCAACCGCAATAGTAATGTATAGAATCTCCCATAAAATAGTGAAAAAAAAGAAGCTTTAAAAAAATATATTAAAAAAAATAAAAAAATAAAAGTTCTAAACCACTCCTTTCCCTAGAATACATATAACAGTAGAAAATTACTGTGAAACACATACACATTAGGTGTCCCTGTGTCTGAAAGTGCCCAATCTACTAAATATTGGGTATCTGCAGTGCTCCTGTTCCGTTGGGAAGAGGTTAATAGGAGCACTGCAGATATGCTATATTCAGCCAGACTGAATTCCAAGTGGGGGGGAAAAAACCCAGTCCTCAAGCTCAGGGAAGGGGCAGACAGACAACCAAAAGTTTTGGTGACGCTTCATTTGGAATGGCACCAGATCATCAAAAAATGTGCCTGGGGCAGTCATGTATACTCCCGGTATATAGGTAAATATATATATATATATATATATATATATATATATATATATATATATATATATATATATATATATATATATTTTTTTTATTTTTTTTTTAATGAAGCTATTTTCCGGAATTTTCTGCGAGTGGAAAAAAAAAGCTAGCGGAACCCATTGAAATCAATAGGAGGCTTTTTTTCAGCATGGAAAATTCAGCACCAAATAAAGTGCCATTTTCCTTCGTGTGAATGGACCCTCAGGCGGATTCTACCTGCAAAAACCAATGCATTCAATGAGAGGCAGAAAATCCACGTGGAATTGGCAAATTTCCTAATTCCTGAAGCGGATTTTTCCTCGCCAAAATACTCAGTGTGAATGGACCCTTAATAAAGCCCATTGAAATGAATGGGAGGCAGAAAAAACACTAGTGGTTTTTGAAGCCGTTTTTGAAACTTTCAATAGTGTTTTAAGGCAGAATGCGCCTTTTTTCAGAGGAAATATAATGTGCCTTACTCCCCCTAAAATGAATAAAGTTGGTAGGCATTTTTTGAGGGGGATTTTACCTCATAATCTGCATGCAAGGAAATTCAGTGTATTTATAAAACCCTACACCAAAGTCAGGGCTTCACTACATGTGACTTGTCATGGTTGTGCCCCATCCTACATGCTGAATCTGTAACAGTCTGACACAGCATTAGCATCATTCACTGGCTTTGGTAAGGGTGTATTCACACAGTGCAGTCTGACGCTAGGTTCACACCAGCGTTCGGGTCTCCGTTCTGTGGTTTCCGTCTTCTGCATGCAGAAGACGGAAACCTGTCAGACCGGGCCCGGCTGTGAGCGGTGGTGAGCGTTTTATGCTTTCCGCCGCGAAACCATTTTTTTTAAACCAGACACAGAGTACTGCATGTCCGACTCTGTGTACGATTTACGGTTTTGCGGCGGAGAGCATAAAACACTCACCACCGCTCACAGCCGGACATCTTTCTCACCCATTCAAATGAATGGGTATGAAAGAGTCCTGCAGGTTTCCGTCTCCCGCTCTGTTTTGTGCCGGAAACGGAAACCTGCAGAACGAAGACCGGGCGCAGATGTGAACGAGCCCTTACACAGCATTAGCATCATTCACTGGCTTTGGTAAGGGTGTATTCACACAGTGCAGTCTTACTGCAAATTGTGTGTTTACCAGGGGATTTTATCTGCATTCTGGGTGACAAAACCATGGAATTTCTCAATAAAAGTCACACAGCAAAAATGGCGGCACATCCTCAATGTATACAGAAAATATACCCCCCCCAGAGGTCCCAAAAATGGAGATTTATGAGGTAAAACGTGTCAAAATTCTGTCACAACTTGCCCTAGAAACTTTCTAGAAAAAGGGTAATGATGAAATATAAAACAGCGGTCAAAAACTGACGTTCTTCATCCGTGGTGCGCCCTTTTTCATGGATCTTGAGTCTATTGAGGGACCCCTCAAAATGGGCAAAAATACGACACATCATGTGACCAGCCCCATCGGAATCAATTGATTTTAATACAACCCTGTGTCGCCCATAAATATCCCTCGTGTGAACAGAGCCTAATATTTCACCACAAAATTGTCACGATAGACACCAGCACCGGGTAATATACCAAAGTGAAACCTGTTTAATACCACTAACAACTTGGCCGTATTTTGATAAATTTGACATATTTTTTTTTTATTTTCCCATATTTTTGTATTTGCCTACTTTACCTCATGTATAGACTATAATAATATCACCATTCATACAGATATATCACTATACAATAAATGACTACAGCATTTCAGTCATGTACCTTTCTAGCTCCATTGTGAACATATCTCAGCACTGTACGCTTCATTTATGTGAAGAAAAAATAGGCGCCCAAACCAGTTACCCATACCAGCCAATCAGATTCCAGCTTACATACAGGTGATAGCTCGAAAGAACACATCTGATTGGTTGCTATGGGTTACAGCTTCCCCTCTAGACGGACTGAGGGACTTGCCTGGGGAAGGTGTTTCTCGCCTGACGTCACTGTCTAGCCACGCCCTGTCATCAGCTGTAGGTTCCCTCCCGGCATGCCCTGCGCTGGTTGTGACGTGTTCCCCGTGTCCTATTGTCAGCACAATACCGGCTGGAGGCTGCGGACGGCTTAGTGATACCGGGAGCCGGGGCTGGAGGAGGTGGGTGTACTCTATTTACTCTGCATGTCCCCGCAGTATAAGCCATGTACTTTATAGCTTATACTGACGGGACATCCAGAGCTCAGTGCCAGGGTGCTGGATACTGCCTTGTATATGTCTTCTCTCTCTCCATGGCTGTTATTCAGGGTTCTGGAAAAGCTGGGTGACAGCAAAGCAGAAAACAGGGCACATTGAATCCACATACAAGCTATTGTTCTCCCTTGTCAGCCACAAAGAGATTGTATACTTGTAATGTTTTATTCTAGCAGTGGAGTTGACAGGGCATGCTGGGAGTTGTAGTTTACCAGCTGCTCCCTTGGTGCTGGGACTATAAAGTATGTGCCCCTGGTGATGGTGAGAGGGGGGGTGATCTATTATCATGGATACCATCAGTGACATCCTGCCCCCTAGAGGTAGATCTCCCCTGCCATGACCTGCCATCCATTATGGATTGTGCTGTTGTTCTCCTTCAGGGTGAATTCACACGGTGCAGTTAAAACTGGATCAAAACTGCATCAGAAAAATAAAACTGCTTTTTGTCTTTGGTGCTATTTATTAATTTTTCAAGGTGAAAATTTTTAACATGTTTCACCTACAAAATCAAAAACTGCATCCAGTTTTTTTTTTTTTTTTTCCTGTGTGAATACCTCTTTAGGCTACAGGCTGGCCGGCCTCCTATTCGTTCCACCACAGACCTATTAATATCACTCGGTGAACCTGGACAGCATAACAGCGAGGTATAGGACCTGTCCTGAATTTACCTCATACACTGGCCTATGGTAGTATAATGGGCCATTATATCTCGTTTGCTCCATAGGCTTCCTCCATGTAAGTATGTGTAATATAACCTGCTGCTGAGGAGCAACTGACTGAATTGTATTTAAAGGGTATTTTTTGACACATATATATTGATGATCTGGGGTAGAATCTGTGGGGTCAGACACCTGGGACTCTCCATTACTGTGCTGGTTGAGGAGGCTGCAATGATGATCAAGAGCCCTGGAGCCTCTTCCCTGTACCGATGATGTCACATGGTGTAGTGAATGGGGCCAAGCACATCCTCTGTGACATGTACAGCGCTCTTCTTAGTATTTAGTGAACAGACCACAACACTTCCTTGAGCGCTGCAGCTTCTTCATCCTGCTGATCTGTGGGGATTCCGTGTGTTGGACCTTCAGCGATCACATATTGATGGCCTAGCCTAAAGACAGGTCATCATCATAGAAGTCCTGAAAAAAATCTGTCAATTCTGGCTGTTCCTCATGGTCTCTCATACACGTGTATTCTCTGTTCATGTGTCTTCAGTGGGGAGTGGAGAATAAACTGCTGCCAAACACCTCTGCAGGTGGCTTATCTCTGTGGACATGAAGAAATTTAAAGGGGTTTTCCAGCCCCAAATGTTTTTTTTGTTTGATATTGATGATCTATCTACAGGCTAGGTCATCAGTATGTGATCTGTTGGGTCTGATATCTGGACCCCATACAGATCAGCTATTCTAGTAGCCTCCAGGTGCTGGAATCTGGTAGTGGATCGGGAATGTGTGCAGCACAGCTCTTCTACAAGTAATAGGAGCATCTCAGCAGGCCCAGTCCACTGTATAGTGATACTTCTGGGCAATTGCAGCTCCGCTCTTATTACTTGAATAGGAGAAGTGCAGCACATGCTCCCTGTCCAATAGCAGCTTCAGGAGCAAGGAGGCTGCTGCAACAGAGGTGTCTGTATAGGGTGTCTGACCCCGATCCATCACATACTGATGAACTGTCCTGTTGTATCTAACTTTTTCTAAGACACCTATTGGATTTGGGGTCAGAGAACCCCAACATCATCTATCAAAGGAGTCAGGAGTCCCCCATACATAAGATAGTCACCTTGATTTGTATGGTTACTTTACTTGCCCAACATCAAATCTTAGACAAGTCACATGACCAAAACATTTGTATGATTTGTCTGCCACTTGCTGTCATGTAGCTAGCTAAGCTGAAGGATACAGAACAACAAGATCACCATCTATTGATTGTCAATGGGGTTACAATGCACTTTGAATCCAACATTGAGTTTGATGGCAGGTCGCATGGGTCTTTGCCAGCATAAATAGCAATCCAAGTCATGTGCAGCAGTGACCTTTATATAATTTGACTTTCATGCTAGGGCTGCATGGCGACTTTGGCCATTGCGCTGTTGCGCTACCTCCAATGTAAGCAAGGAAGGAATAATTTTTGTGAACCAGGAGGCTTAGGATGAGCTAAGACAGTAAAATATTGAGCTGTGTATCTAAGTAAGCATGTGGAGTATATGGTGTATGTAGGATGATGATCTGTGTATATGGAGTATGTAGGATGATGATCTGTCATCTGTGTTCTCTGTAGGCCATCATATGGTTGTATGGAGCATGAGGATCCCAGACTGTAAGAGGAGACACGCTGCTTCATTATAAGAGTCGTCCCAGATACTGTACCGCAGGCTGCCAAGGATTACTTCTCAAACCCCTCCAAAATGAGCACGGTAGAGACTGAAGCACCAGCACAGGGCAGTGCACCTGCCACAACGGCTCAGGATGATGGCATGACATGGTGGTATCGCTTGATGTGCCGGCTTGCTGGAGTCCTCGGGGGGATATGTAAGTGTTCAATGTCCGTGATGCCAGAACTGGTATAGACCTCCATTTATAGAGGTGTTTTCTTCAGCCTTTTGCGTTTTGACTGTTCAAAGCTACCCATCATGTCCTAGCAAGCAAGTGCTTTGAATTTTCAAAAAAGGAGTCCATTGGAATTGATCATGTGATCTAAGTCTTTATACATAGCTCAGAATTTTCTGTATAGCCATAGCGCTAAATTGGACCATCCAATGTGGCGTCCCAGAGTCCCCTGTGTGAGTGAAGTATAGTGCGCATTCCTCAACACCATTTCATTTGCTTCTATGAGACTGATAGAGATAGCAGGTACAGCACACCATCAGTCCCATAGAAGTGAGTAGGGCTGTAGCTGTCCATGTGCATTACCTCTCCATTCACACACAGTACTTCAGGACCTCTTTTCTTGTGATCACTAAAGTCCCTGAGGTTGGACCCCAAAGATCCAATGCTTGTGGATAGGGAATACATAATTTTCATGGAAAAACCCTTTAAGAGTGCACTGAAGAAATAATTTTTTTATTGTCCCATGTCAACCTGACAGATTTCCTTCATTGGATACTGTATAAATATGTAGAGTGAGCTCCCCCTAGTGGTAGCAGCAGGCAGCTGTGATGCAACTGTTCTCACCATATTTCAAGGGCAAGACTATAAAATCAAGGTTGTAAGTTTTGCTAAATCAAGCTTTTGTGGTTGCTTCTCCTGTCTCGCTATTCTTGGAGGAGGAGTCTTGGAAAATCTAACCCATTTAATAATATATTCTGTATTCAGAAGTTTTCTATAGAATGTTGTTCTTTGGTATCTGTCAGGACAGCGCTTTCTGTGGGTTTGTGTCTATATCGTGTCTGTATACATATAGTGTGTGAGTGTAAGTGTCTGTCTGCATGGCTCACATTCCCTCCTGTCATCAGATGCTCCCCCACTAGACAACAGGTGATGATCCTAAAAGAGCAGTCTGTAACCTGCAGCTCTGGCTGTGGTGGAGTTATAGCACACAGCGTGCAACAGCTTTCTGGGATTTGTAGTGTCACCAAAGCCAGAGATCCACAGACTAACAGACTATACAACCGTGACTTTACTGCCTTCCCTACTTACAGACTAGTGATCTTTAGCACAATTTCCTAATGCCCCCCTTCATTGCTGGCAGGATATATATGGACTATCCGCCTGGCCAGTTATCCAGGGCCCTTGCACAGAGTTGGCAGAGTCTCAGGTGTTGTTACCGGTTGGTGCAGTTTATCTGATTGTGACTTTGGCTCCCGTCCATCTGCTGTGTGGGATTAGTGAAGGTCAGGTAGTATGTGTGTCACTGGCTGTACTGCCCTCCTGCACCTCACCGGCCTCTCATCTCCTGTACTAACCCTTCTGGATGCCAGTAATTGATATTTAGCAAGGCAGGCTTGGCACTATTATTATAGGTTAAGAAGAAATCCGCCCTTGTCACTTTATATTATACTATTATACAAGTCCATGTTCGTACCTCCATTCAAAGCTACTTCAACACACTCCATTGCAGTTTATCATTGTCCCATAAAAATGAGATTCCAGTCAATGGGATCTGTCACTCCAAAGCATTACATAATGCCCCTTTAAAATCAATGGATGATGCATAAGGTATGGACGTGGGTCCTCCAGGGTGAGAGAGATGTCCTTTAGGATAAGGCTAGACAACAAAATGCGTTGTTTGACAAAAAGTTGCTCAAAAGTTGAGCTGTGATGTGGCTGTAAAAGCACAGTCAGGTCATAAAGATGTCCCATGTGTCTTCCATTCATGTCTATGCTAAAGTTGTATGTGATTTTGTAACCAAAATCCAGCAGATTTGCCTTTTCTGGAACGATCACGTTGCAATCGCTTGATCTTTCAATGTGACACCTGGTCGTATACGACCGTAGTTTAAGTCCGTAATTGAGGGTTTTCAATTGCCGACCATTTGCGGACACATTATACTCAATGTGGCCTTTTACACCTCTGGATATTTTATCCGTGGTGTGTTGGGCCGCAACCGAAGTCCGCACTTTTTAGAACATGTCCGTAATGGCCGCAATTCACGGCACTGCACGGACTCGCCCATAGAACTCTATGGGCGAGTGCGGCAGGTCACGGACATCTGCGGAGTGTAAGTTGATGATCAGCAACTAGTGAACCGTAAAAGCATTACGGTCGTGTAAGACCAGCCGTAGAGATACATTTGAAAGTCATTGTTTGACTTTTTGTTGTGTAGCCATAACCTAATGCCGGTGGCTAATAGATAAGGGTCCCGAAATGAATGTCCCCTTCTCCCTGAATTTTCTAAATTTCCTACTGAGTTATTAAACACAAAACCGCCCCTTTAAAGGGGCTCTATCATTGGGAAAAGTCATTTTTAACTAATCACATCCTTGCATAGGCTTTAGAAAGGCTATTCCACACCTACCTTTAGTATGTAAATCGCCTCAGTAGTTTCTGAATAAGTATGTTTTTATTCATATGCTAATGAGCTTCCAGCCAGCACAGGAAGTTCCCAGCAGCACTTGTCCCTGCTATTATCTCCTATGTGTATGTGCAAACAGGAAGCAGGAAGTCAGCAGCAGCCAGTGCATATACTACCATAGGAAACAATAGCAAAGAGGGTGCACAAGGCATCGTGCACTAGGCTAATTAGCATATGAATTAAAAACAGACTTATTCAGAAACTACTGAGGCAATTTACATACTAAAGGTAAGTGTGGAATAGACTTTCTAAAGGCTATGCAAAGATGTGATTAGTTAAAAATGACTTTTCCTAGTGATAGAACCCCTTTAAAATAAAAAAAAATATATGGCTGCTCTCTTCCAGCACCTTGTCTGTATGTGTTGTGTGGCATTGCAGCTAAGTCTTCGTTCACATCTTCGTCGGAGTCTCTGTAGAAGACGCCATTATAGATTTCTGCACAGAGGACTTAGCTCTCCATGGGTTTCAGTACAAAAATGGTGGAAATCTGGTGGACCCCATTATAGTCTATGGAGTCTGCGGGTATCTGCGGGTTACCTCTCTTTTAGCAGGCGGGCTCTACGTCATTTGGGTCCTCTGGTAGATCCGTATGGCAGAGAGCACGGCACAAGTGTGAACCTAGCCTTAGTGATATGGCTATGAAAGGGACTGAATTGCGATACCACACACAATCTGTAACAGGTGTGGAGCTGTTTTTGCCACATTTTCTAATCCTCTACAACTTCTTAAGATAGAGTATTGAGATGATGTAACATCTACCAAGCTTTATGTTCCCTCCTCAGCTGGCAGGATTGTGCCAATCTAGCTCGGGCACTGTGCTTGCTATGGATATATTGCCTTACAACCCTGTCTCTTTGTAAGTATAAGGTTGTCAGGCACTTTGTTCCTAACAACCATTCTGTCTAGTCAGATCTTTTTGGGGCAGGGCTCCCTTTAAAGGGGTTTTCTGGGACTTATTTGTTGATGAACTAACCTTAGGAAATATTGGAATTTTCTACTGGAAATTCTATCCTTAGGATATGTCAGCGGTGGTGATCTGACACCTGGGACCTCAGCAGATCAGCTGGTTGAAGAGACTGCAGTGTTTGTTGTGCAGCATCTTCACTGCATACCAAGCACAGCTCTATACATATTGGTATTGCAGCTCAGCCTGAATGGGACTGAGCCGCCGCTCTACCATGTCACTGACTGAACGTGACCTCATCGGCACATGGAAGAAGATGCATCGTCTTCAGACAGCTGATTGGTGTGGGTTCTGAGTGTCAAACCCCAATTGATCACATATTAATGACCTGTCCTAAGACTATAAGTAGGTCCCAGAAAATTCCTATAATTATGATTGGGCGAAGCCTGATTATTTTTATTAAAAAGGGGGTAAAATCCCTTTTAACCCTTGGTTTGACTGATTTATATAATGCTGCACGTGACCGCAGACTGCAGTAATTATGCGCTGCCTATGCCTTGTCTTCCCACGCTCTGCGCCCTCTTCGCCCGCCACCCCATGCAGCTGATGTTACACTTGTTAAGAATACTAGGCTTTGTTCCCCTGCTGAGTGCTGTCAGCTGAGAAGAGTGGGTGTATCATATGTAGAGGGGGCTATGCACTATTAATGAGCATGGCAGCTCACTATGACTGTGTCAGGACGGGAAGGCCGGGCACAGCTATTCGTGGCTTTGTCTTCTGCCCGCATTCAGCCTGGCGGCATGAGACGGAGAAAATGTATTCTTTGCCTTTATACCCAGACCTGCTTTACATAACGTGGGCGCTCTCTGCTCTGCAGTTTTTGCATATGGGCAGCTGGACAGAGGGACTTTTATTAAAACCTTTGTTGGTTGGCCCTAATGCAAAAAATAAGGTGCCTTTGTGCTACAAAGCCGTATTGTAGGGGGCATGGACTGGGGTACTGTCACTTGTGCTTCATTTTCTTAGCTTGTAATATCTCTGCTTGACTAAAAGCCTGTCCAGGAGCCGAGCTTGTTACAGTATACAGGACTCTACTGTAGCAAGCCATACAGCTGTGTCAGATGGACGTGATCAGGATGAGATCTTTGCTACTGAATATAAAAATGTGAATGTTTGCATTCACTGACGGCAAATAAAGACCTTGAAAATGGTGAGGTTGCCAAGATCATTAGAAAGTTGTATAACTTTTTATTAAGGGGTGTTTTGAGACTTATTCTAGGGACAGGTCATCGATCTAAGTCATTAATGTGTGATCAGTGGGGGTCCGATGTTGTCTCACAAGGGATATAGCCTCTTTACTTTACTGATGACATCACGTTCATTAGGCAGCCATGTGCAGCAGCAACTCAGTCTGAGTCAAGCGAGTGTGGCTGAGCTACAATACCAAGTACAGCCACTATACAATGCATGGCACTGTGCTGCATATTCAGTGAAGTCAGTCCACAGCGCTCACTTGATCACCAATTCTAAGAATAGGACATCAATATGTAAGTTCTGGAAAACCCCTTTAGTCTGGGCCCCACTTTGCGGAAACGCAGCTTTTTTTGTTGCAGTTTTTGGAGCCAAAGCCAGGAGTAGATTGAGCAGAAGTTAGAAGTATAAGAGCTTTCTATATATTTCCAATTCCATTTGTAGTCAGTCTTGGCTTTGGCTGGAAAAACTGCAACAAAAAAAAGCTGCGTTTCCGCACTGTGGGGCCTTAGGCTAAGGCCCTACTTTGCGGAAACACGGCTTTTTTTGTTGCGTTTTTTTGAGCCAAGGCCAGGAGTGGATTGAGCAGAATATAGAAGTATCGGAAATAGCTATATATTTCCCATTCCTTTCCTAGCCATTCTTGGTTTTGGCTTAAAAAACCGCAACAAAATCTGCAACAAAAAACACTGCGTTTCTGCAATATGGGGCTTCAGCCTTAAATGGGCTTCTTCAGGAAATTGACTGGGGAATGTATTGTTTAGCCATATTAGTTTCCCAGCAGCCCCCACTGAAGGTAAAATGTGTTATTACAAGGCTGACACCCCCTTTAGGGCCCGTTCAGGTTGCCGCTAGAGGAAAAAAGAAGCACCATGACCTTTCTTGAGGCGGATTCCGCCTCAGGAAATCAATAGAAGTGAATGGGAGGCGGAAACTGAAACTGCGTCACGGTTTTTGGCAAAAACTGTGATGCGTGTTTTGTTTTTGGTTTTTTGGGGGTTTTTTTACGGTCCATTCACTGTCCGCGAGGGAAAAACCGCTTGGCTTTTTTTTTTTTTTTTTTCAAGCAAATGCTCCAAAAGACACCTCAATGTCCAAAAAACACTTACTAATTAAGAAGTGGGTTTTTTTCCGGACCAAATTACGCCAGACGTAATTCACGTGTGAACTTAGCCTAATGTGACTTTCATGAACCTTGCTTCTGTTCACACAGCATAATCTGCTGCTGATTTGGCATTGGATTTGGCATCCCCTGTCAGTTGCAGATTCCACCCTCATGCTGCCTCCCATTGTTTTCAATGGGACGCTGAGATCGAAGCAGGACACTAAAAAAAAGAAATAGTCTATATTGACAGGTGTAGTGTGTATGAGAGAAACTCTTTGCAGTATATAATGTAGGATTGAGGCCTGGGTCTTATCTGTCTTCATTTTGCAGCTTGTGCCATTGCCGGACTGTGGAACTGCGTCACCATCAACCCCCTGAACATCGCAGCTGGAGTCTTCATGATGTGAGTATAAGTCTAAGCCACTTACACAATCTTATTATTTCATATAGACTAGAGATCCATTCACTAGCCTACTGATGGTCACTGGAAACCGTCAGCATGGGTGTCAGCAGATGCTAATAGCTTAGTCAAGCACCTCTTATGTAATTGCACAGTTCTGTCTGCACCAGATTAGTCATGATATTGAGCAGGGGTGGGCAATTAATTTTCCCATGGGGCCACATGAGAAATAGTAACGGATCTAGAGGGCCATGTGCGCCGTTGCAAATTTAACTCCACCCACTTCTCTGACTCCGCCCATTCTCAATAATTTTTCCATGTGCCCCACAAAGTAAAATCCTCCTACAGTCACCCTAACGTTATACACCCCACATTATAACGTTTCCCTCCAAATGTCCCACAGTATTAAGTCCCTCTCCTGGTGCCCCAGTATAAACCAGCAGAAACTAGAGGGGACATTAAACTGGGGCAGCTGGAGGGGGACATTAAACTGGTGGCAACTAGTGGCAGACATGTTCCCCTCCAGCTGCCCCTCACGGTTTAATATCCTCCTTCAGCTTCCCCAGTTTAATGTCACCCTCCATCTGCCCCCTAATTTAATGTCCCCCCTCCATGTGCATTCAGTTTAACTGCCCCCCTACATCTGCCCCTAGTTCTCCCCTCTTGCTCACACATGTTGTCTCTTCTCTCTTTATCATCCAGCAGCTTCCATTGCTGGCAGCTTGCATCAAGCACACAGTCCCGTGTGGCTCCACCCACTAATGAGTCATAGCCTATCCTGGTGATAGGCTGTGACTTCCACTAGCTATGCGGGCCGGATAGAAGCAGTCAGAGGGCCGGATGTGGCCCCCGGGCCGCACATTGCCCAGGTCTGATATTGAGTAAGCTAAGAATTATGGAGGATTTAAGACATGAAGCCTGCAGAATAGTGAGTGCAGCTCTGGAGTATAATAGAGGATGTAACTCAGGATCAGTACAGGATAAGTAATGTATGTACACAGTGACTGCACCAGCAGAATGGTGAGTGCAGCTCTGGAGTATAATACAGGATATAACTCAGGATCCGTACAGGATAAGTAATATAATGTATGTACACAGTGTCTGTACCAGCAGAATGGTGAGTGCAGCTCTGGAGTATAATACAGGATATAACTCAGGATCAGTACAGGATAAGTAATATAATGTATGTACACAGTGTCTGTACCAACAGAATGGTGAGTGCAGCTCTGGAGTATAATACATGATGTAACTCAGGATCAGTACAGGATAAGTAATGTAATGTATGTACACAGTGACTGTACCAGCAGAATAGTGAGCGCAGCTCTGGAGTATAATACAGGATGTAACTCAGGATCAGTACAGGATAAGTAATATAATGTATGTACACAGTGTCTGTACCAACAGAATGGTGAGTGCAGCTCTGGAGTATAATACATGATGTAACTCGGGATCAGTACAGGATAAGTCAGGTAATTATGTATGTACAGAGTGACTGTACCAGCAGAATGGTGAGTGCAGCTCTGGAGTATAATACATGATGTAACTCAGGATCAGTACAGGATATGTAATGTAATGTATGTACACAGTGTCTGTACCAGCAGAATGGTGAGTGCAGCTCTGGAGTATAATACATGATGTAACTCAGGATCAGTACAGGATATGTAATGTAATGTATGTACACAGTGTCTGTACCAGCAGAATGGTGAGTGCAGCTCTGGAGTATAATACATGATGTAACTCGGAATCAGTACAGGATAAGTAATGTAATGTATGTACACAGTGACTGTACCAGCAGAATAGTGAGCGCAGCTCTGGAGTATAATACAGGATGTAACTCAGGATCAGCACAGGATAAGTAATATAATGTATGTACACAGTGACTGTACCAGCAGAATAGTGAGCGCAGCTCTGGAGTATAATACAGGATGTAACTCAGGATCAGTACAGGATAAGTAATATAATGTATGTACACAGTGACTGTACCAGCAGAATAGTGAGCGCAGCTCTGGAGTATAATACAGGATGTAACTCAGGATCAGTAGAGGATAAGTAATATAATGTATGTACACAGTGTCTGTACCAGCAGAATGGTGAGTGCAGCTCTGGAGTATAATACATGATGTAACTCGGGATCAGTACAGGATAAGTCAGGTAATTATGTATGTACACAGTGACTGTACCAGCAGAATAGTGAGCGCAGCTCTGGAGTATAATACAGGATGTAACTCAGGATCAGCACAGGATAAGTAATATAATGTATGTACACAGTGACTGTACCAGCAGAATAGTGAGCGCAGCTCTGGAGTATAATACAGGATGTAACTCAGGATCAGTACAGGATAAGTAATATAATGTATGTACACAGTGACTGTACCAGCAGAATAGTGAGCGCAGCTCTGGAGTATAATACAGGATGTAACTCAGGATCAGTAGAGGATAAGTAATATAATGTATGTACACAGTGTCTGTACCAGCAGAATAGTGAGTGCAGCTCTGGAGTATAATACATGATGTAACTCAGGATCAGTACAGGATATGTAATGTATGTACACAGTGACTGTACCAGCAGAATAGTGAGTGCAGCTCTGGAGTATAATACAGGATGTAACTCAGGATCAGTACAGGATAAGTAATATAATGTATGTATACAGTGTCTGTACCAGCAGAATGGTGAGTGCAGCTCTGGAGTATAATACAGGATGTAACTCGGGATCAGTACAGGATAAGTAATGTAATGTATGTACACAGTGACTGTACCAGCAGAATAGTGAGTGCAGCTCTGGAGTATAATACAGGATGTAACTCAGGATCAGTACAGGATAAGATATATACTGTATACACGCACTGACTCCAGGCTGCACATTAGAACACTGTACTTTTCCTGACCAGCCTTTGACCTTTCCAGCTCTTGCTTGTTCGTTGCTGTTGTTATATTTAGTTTTGGGTGGAGAAAATAGGTTTTCTCACCCAGTGTTTGTCATGTTTTGCAGCATTCCTGTGTACTGTGTATTATTATGACAGTTCTGTTTCTAGCTCTGTGATCTTCTTTATCATGGTTGTATTATATGGTCATGTACATTGTATCGCTTCGGTTTTTGGTCTGCTAATGTAAATATACCACATATAGTGTCTCATAGAAACATAGGTCCAACTGTAGTGACAGTGTTAGTTAGAGGGGCCTTAAAGGGGTTGTTTGGGAATGATGAAGCTTACCAGAGCATTATAACTAATATACACTCCGGCCCCCAGAGCCCTGTTTATTACCTTTGCAGAGGGCAGCTGGGGAGGCCAGAATTCTCATTCCTCTGCCTCCCCTTTGGATGCCGCAGTTCTTGGTCACATGAATGACTCCATTCTATTCAGTGGGCCTGTGGCCTTAGTAGGTGGAGTTGGTGATGTCGGTGAGAGTTGGAGCGTCATTAGGGGAGGCAGAGGAACAAAATATTCAGCCTTCCAAGCTGCCTGCCATAAAGGTAGATTATGGGGATAATGTCACTCCTTAGGGAGAGACTACCTTTTCAGGTGTGTGGAGACTTATACAGCCATAGTTGCTCCACTGCAAGGGAACATGGGAAGAATATGCAAATCTGTCTCCCAAGATGTAAACAGGGAGACAGTGGCTCTGTTATGCTGCCCTCTATGGGAAGCACCCTGAACATCATGCCCAACAAGGATGGACGTCATCCCTGTAAATCTGGTCTCTCAGCCTCTCACTTCTACCAAATCAATTCTCTCTAGGCTGCACTGATGAAGTCCAACCAGACAGAAACGGTGCCGTCTGTAGCTGAGAAATTGATTTGGTTATAACCCCGCATTATGCAGTAAAGACTTCTGGGAAAGTCGGGCATGATGTTCAGGGTGCTTCCCATAGAGTGCAGCATAACAGAGGCGCTGTCTCCCTGTTTACATCTTGGGAGATAGATTTGCATATTCTTCCCATGCCGTAAAGGTAGTAAAGTGAGCTCTGGGGATCGGGGTGTATATTAGTAATAAAGCTTAACCAGTGCAGGGAGTGTTCTCGTAAGTTCTATTTATTATTCCCTGGGTAAACTCTTTAATATCTCTGGTGGAAGCAGTGAAAGGGTTAATGTGGCATATCTGCAGTCCAGTGGTTACTCGGCTCTCTGCTCTGCGGTGTTGCCCTGATTTTATCCTGCACTGACCATACAGATGAATGTAGGTAGGGGAAAGAGCGACTGTGCACTTTTGTCTATGATCAGGCAGAGCAACTAAGGAGCAGTCTGCCTGATCAGTCTTGGCATGGTGTGGACCTCCTGTCTTAGGGGCCACTACCAGCCTGTTACCTAGTGTGCACTGTATTCCAAATAACTCTGGTTAGGAGAGATCGCCAATGAGTCTCCATGTCCCGTTCTTATAGGGTGTAGTCATGTGATTCCCGTCAGCCAATAGGGACATGCTGATAACAATACAGTACTTATAATCAGTATATGTGGAGTCCATGATTTCTAGATTTATTACACAGTAATGTTTCGCTGATGCTTTTCTCCCTGCAGGGTGAATGCGCTGGTCCTTTTCCTATGTGAGGCGCCGTTCTGTTGCCAGTTTATTGAGTTTGCAAACAAGGTCGCTGATAAAGCCGATAAGATGAGACCCTGGCAGAAGGCTTTTTTCTACTGCGGGTACAGTAATATGTCACACATACTAAGATGTTCTCTCCGTAGCTGATACTGTGTTGTTCTCTGTTATCCCCCAATCTGATTTACTAGTCGTAGTGATCACTTGGTGTATATATAGTTGTTGGCATTTATATTTACAGTTCCATTGCATTTCTTCTCCACAGGATGGCGCTGTTTCCCATATTTTTGAGCTTCACTATAACAACCCTCTTTGGCAATGCTATCGCCTTCGCAACAGGAGTGCTGTATGGATTATCTGCCTTGGGGAAAAAGTAAGTTATTACCACCATTTTATTTTTATTATTATCACAATTTCACTTAAAATCTTTCCAGCACATGCCAATGACTAAGTCAGGGTACCTACCTGTGGATCTCCAGCTGTTGTGACTACTAATACCAGTTTGGATCTGGTAGGGCATGCTGGGGATTCTAGTCCCACAATAGCCACCAGTTAGACTGCTCAAAAATACGAAGTATCCAGGATGCCAGTAGGTCTCTAGTTCTATGTCTTGCTCGCCCAGGCCCCCAGTGAAAGCTCAGGAGTGCACTAACCTCTATGCTCTGGTAATTGGCACCTTTAGGGTATGTTCACATTTTGGAGTTTGGAAAAGATTGTGAAATGGTTTTGCATCTCCAAATCCCTCACCCTTAGAAACCTCCAGTGGACAGCTGAAGCAGAGCCGCATCTTTTTGACTTGTTTAGCCTTTTGTATAATGTGGCTAAGCAAGCGCGAGGTCTTGTGCTACAGTTTCTGCAGTGATTCATCCGCAGGAACCAAGTGAAGATTGAGCAGGACTCTGAAAATGAAGAATTGTCGCCGCTTCCCATTGATGTAAGACCCTGTGCACACAACAAAATGTGCTTTTGTTGTGGGGCTGAGTTTGCAGCGGAGTGCACTTGGGCTAACTCAGAGTACACTCTGCGATGCTTTCATGTCTGGGTGTTTTGGATTCACTGATGATTATCGAGCAGTCCTGTTCTGCTCAGTGTCTTCGGAACAGGAGGACTCTGAAGCGCCCATAGATGTAAATGTACTCATATGTCACTGTGCATTCTGCTGCAAACTCAGCCCTACATTACATGTACACTTGGCCATGTGCATGGGGTCTAAGGCAGTTTGGAAAGGATTTTGATAGCAGAAAAGCTCCTCCTTGCTTATATCTGTTTCAAGGAAAGCTGGGTGACAACCAATATAGCAGCCTCCCTATCCAGCTTTTCTACATTCTTAGTTATATAGGAGGAGCCATGTGACTGCTTCAAGGGGTTGTGGCTTAAACAATGTCTCTGCTGCTCAATTTAACTCTCTGGTACTGCTGATGATTGACAAGTGGTGCACTTTGCTATTCTTGGCAGATGAATGGAGAGGCAGTGGATATGTGACCACCACTCAAATGGGATTCTAATCTCAAATCTCATGATTTGTGGGGTCCCAGTTTTGGGCCAACACCAGTCTCTTATTCCCTAACCCACGGGTAGATTTATAAGTCTTGATTTGGAATAACCAGATTGATGCAGGTTAAATTTGGAAACTGCTAGCAAAACGCTGATATTTCTAAGGAACGTTGGGCTGGTACATTTCCTCTGCAACGGCCACTGCAGGGGGAACATAGTATTACACGGCACCCATTCAATTTAATGGCTGATTTTTGTCATAGGTGACTGTACTGCGACCACCAGAGCAAGAGGTGATCCTTGTAAGTAGCCGTCACTCTGGCTAATAGTGGGGGTCCTGAAGCCCCTTATGGCTTCGGTAGGCTTTCGTAGGGCATATAAATAGAGGTTGACTAGACAAGTTTGCCATTCTGTAGTGTGAGACACTTGGGTGAATAGAATTTATTATTATTTATCTCTATAGTTAATGAAAACTCAAGGAATTTTTGGTTAAAAAAAAAAACTCCTCACTTTATGACCTTCCTGTTGTGACCTTACAGGGGTGACGCTGTCGCATATGCAAAACTGCAGCAGCAGAAGAAGCAGCCGGATGAGGAGAAGCAGGCGGGGACATAAGGAGCTCGCCATCCGCTCAGGACTTTCTCTTTCCTTTTAGATCTTAACATTTTTTTACACTGATTTTTGACGTGCATTTTAGAGACTATAAATCTGGCAAATCCCCCGGCAAGCAGCGGTGTCAGATACATCTTATTTAGGCACTGCATTAAGTGGAACTCTGCGCTTAGGGTGAGGTTTGGCGCAATGAAGGGGGATGGGGGGCGTCTGTTTTTAATGTTACTTACTTTTAGCTCATGGAACAGGTAAACTTCAATCTGTAGTGTAGCATTAATGTCCTCAGATTATGTTTGGCCCGTTGAATATATGCTGCAGCACCGTTTTCTCTGCAATACTATTAGCGTGCTGAGGATGAAGAGGAAGGTGTTTTCAGAGATATGGGGGCATGAACTTACACACCAAGTCTTCCCAATCACTACCTGGGCTATACTGTTCTCTTAAAGGGATTATCCGGGCAATGCCAGTGCATTGCTGTACACTGGGTAAGCTTTATTACTTTACATATACACTGGTACTCAAGTCCCAAAGTTGACCTGTGCAGGGGGTGGCTGGAGAGGCCGGAGCCGTCGTTCGTCTGTCTCCCCACTGATGTTTCAGTTCTCAGGCACGTGACCAATTCTGTTCTACTCATTGGACCTGGGACCAGAGTAGAGGGGAGTTGGTAATGTCAGACCACCTAGGCAGCGATCACAACATTTTGGCACCTGCAAAGGGAAATTTTGGGGCACGTGGGGACACTGTTATATTTTAGTAATGAAGTTTATCTAGTGTGGGGAAATGCACTGGTAAGCTTTATTATTCTCTAGATGACCCCTTTAAATGGATGCCGTGTTGTTTGGATATGATTGTGTATCCTGACCTCGGGGGCCTCAACAATTTCTGAAACTTCGGGGCACTATTTGCGTGGCCACCCACCATCGCAGCCTAGTTGCACCCCCTGTACACCCAAATGCTATGCCACAAAGTGCTTAATAGGTTGTAGGTACTACATTTAAGGTAGATATGAGCAGACTTAGTCACATAGGAAATAGGTCAAGAAGGACTTTACCTGGTCACTTATCTGAACTACAAGTACCAGAAGACCACTGCCTGCAGATGTGATACAACTGGGAGCCACAACTTCCTCTCGATGGACTGAATCGCCATAAGGTCCTGGATTTAGACTGGATTTTACTATCAAAATGGGGAAACTTGCATCTGCTACAACATGGAGAAGCAAGGAAGGGTCAGTGCTGGATGCACATGTGATTCAGTAATGATTTTAAAGGGATATTCCCCTTCAGCCGTGTAGATGCAAAAAGTGACTCTTCTCCTTTTAAGAAGTACCAGCAATGTACTGTAACCATGGACTATTGTAGAATGTACTAGATATAACAATGCTTCTGTAGTCATTGATCTATTGTTTACATATTGCTTAGATTTCAGGTGACAGAATAAGCACAGGATCCTATTCTACAGTCGTGATCAGATTTCCGTTACCATTCACCCTGAGTGATAGGACCATGATCATATTTATAAGGGGGTTCTCCAGAAATCTCACAGGTATTCCATTACATAAATGTCTGCTTTCTTGGAGCACCAGCGCCTCTTATGCTTAAAGGCTGTGTTTGATATTACAGCTCCTTTGAGGTACAATTCCAGTATTTTACACCAAGACACTGGTGCTTGCCATTAACCTTGGCCAATCTTCCCCCTTTTATACGCTTGGAGTGTTCCTTTAAATTTTAGTCTGCCAGCGTAAGGCTAAAATTGTCTTCCCAGTAGACCTAATTTTATAGGGGTTCTCTGCCTCAGCAAGATGAGCAAAAGTGGACTTGTATACACTAGCCGCAGTTTCATACCAAGACACTATTATACCACTCTATTGCTTGTGTGGTAACAGGCGGAGAATTCCTTTAACACACTTTATGTAGGCAACATTTATTGGAGAACCCCTTTACACATCTCACTACTTGTTGTATTTGTCTTAAGATTTCTTGTGTTTTGTAATTGGTTATGTCCTCATATAAGGGAATGACAAACCTGCTTCTAGAACATCTCCTCCTAAAATCTGTAGGTGAGACTAAGGTGATACCCAGCTTTTCTAGACGCCAAAATGACAACTTTAAAATCTGTCTAAATGGTAAATGCAGATTCTAATCTCGTTACATACCTGGGTAGAGCCTAGCAAAACTACTGGCGGCCATATTGGTTGTCACCCAACTTTCCTAGAAACGGCCGAATAGATTTGGCAGAAGAGGACGTCTTAGATTTATGGGAAGTTGGTTTTGGGTTTTTTTTGTGCTTTTTTTATCTGTTTTAGGAGGAAATGCTCTTTGGTTTTACGGTATAAAGGGAAATCTACTTTGTGCCCAGTTCTCTGTTTGTGATTGTTTTACTTTCCTTAAAGGGTTTGTTTGAGATAAAAGAAAAAACAAAAAAACTTTTCATGAAACAGCCTCTCTTGCATCTCCAGTTTGGGTGTGGTATTGCAGTCCAGCCACTCATTTGAATGGGGCCGACCTGCAATACGAGGCATGGCCTGTAGATAATAGTGGCGCTGTTTCTGAGCTTTCTGTTTTTTCATGTTCAGATACTTTTAAAGCACATTGTAGCTCTTCTCTACTCTCTGTTATAATGTGAACAGGGGATCGGGGATGGTTTATTTATGTTTTACCAGTAGGGTACATCAGGTAATTCTTCATACACTTCAGCATGGTACAGGATCCTGAGTCCATATAATACCTGCTGCAGCACTTGGTGACATTGCTGTCCTTGACTGCAGGTATTGTCTTTCCAGCAGTTTCTCTCTTCTGAAGACGTTTTCTTTCCTGTCTATGCAGTGAATAAAGAAAATACCTCTCTACCTCCGACAACCTGCGTGGCGTCTTTGTCTTGTGTATTTATAGAGTTTGGATTTCACAGACGCTCCCCTTTGAGTTTCCTAAACTATGGGAGCTGTTCACACCTGACTATGCGTGGACTGTTGTTTAGAGTCCAATACATAGGGAAATGTTACTGCATTGACTATAAGTGTTTACCAATACACACTGCAGGGTGGAAGGCCGAGTACGGTGGCCCCTCAGTCCAAATAGTGCCAGTAACTTGGGCTGGGCAGCTCCTGCAGGACTGACTCACATATGGCAAGGGGGACTGTCTCTGAAAGATCGGGTCATGAGAAGGAATTGAGGTCAGGGCTCAGTGTCATGAAAGTCTCACTCTTAAAGGGATTTTCCCATTAACATAACCATATGTAAATTTGTAGATTATTAAAACTTAAAACATTTTTACAACTGTATATAACTTTAAATTTTGCTGTATTTTTTTTTTTTTTTTTTTTTAGATTTTCTCTATCCATCTTAGTGTTAATATTTGTTGTCTTGTTCGGTTGCTAATCAATACGACCATGAATGCAGAAACTTTCTATGGTCTACCAGCTATGATGTCAATATTGTGTCCAGGTTATCTTCTCATACATGTAGTGTCCCTCCTGATAACCAGCCATGATGTCCTTATTGTGTCTCGGTTACCTTCTCATACATATAGCCTCCCTCCTGATAACCCAGACACAATAAGTGTGGTAAGTCCCAGATCATGGTTGTATACATTGGCAACCGATCAACAAACTGTTGATCACCAGTAAGATGGTTAGAGGAAGTCTGTAAAATTTAGCAAAACGTTGATACTTGCAAAATTA
Source organism: Leptodactylus fuscus (assembly GCF_031893055.1). Classification (NCBI taxonomy): domain Eukaryota; kingdom Metazoa; phylum Chordata; class Amphibia; order Anura; family Leptodactylidae; genus Leptodactylus; species Leptodactylus fuscus. The sequence continues at coordinate 39,648,330 of NC_134275.1, forward strand.
TTTCTTTTAATTAAATATGGATTTATATATATTTATGTTAATTGAAAATACCCTTTAAGCCTGAGGCCCCACGTTGCGAAACACAGCTTTTTTTGTTGCAGATTTTGCTGCAGTTTGAGCCAAAGTCAAGAGTGTCTACAAAAGGAATGGGAAATATTATGGACGTTCTTATGCTTCTACCTTCTGCTCAATCCACTCCTTGCTTTGGCTCAAAAAAACGCAACAAAATCTGCAACAAAAAAAAGCTGTGTCTCTGCAATGTGGGGCCTTAGCCTATATCTCCCTCAGGGCTCGTTCACACGGAGTAAACGCGCCGTGCATTGTGGCGCGTGCACGCCGCGTTTTTTTACGGTGCGTGATTATGCCGCGTTTACGCGGCGTAATCGCGCACCGTAAAAAAACGCGGCGTACACGCGCCACAATGCGCGGCGCATTTACTCCGTGTGAACGAGCCCTTACTGTGTAAGCTGTACTTGCCCTTTTAAGAAGCCTGATGTTGGTGTAGTAAACGTCACCCTGCGGTTTTCAGGCAGTGAATGGGCGGTCAGCGTGCATGGTGGTGGTGTTTTATTCTGTTACTAAATTTCCTGTTTTCTCACCATGTGTTCTGTATTTCATTATTATGGAGATGTGGTAAGGAGTGCCTCCTCTCATGCTGTAATGCCCCTAGTATGTCACTAGTAGTGCCGCCATCACCTGTCTGAATATGATCCAAGTGAGCCGTGTCTTCAGGGAAGCCAAATAATGCTGTAAATGAGTCTGATACTCTGTGGCACTGCTGGGGATCAAGCGCATCCTATCTCACCCCACATTATGGCTTATCCTTAGTTAATGGAATCTGAGCTGCAGTTCCAGTGTCTAGCCACTTGACCGGCACCAGAGACAACTACTTCAGGCTCCATACTGTGTATAGTACAGTTATCAGAAGGGGCCACCTACAACTAAACCATGCAGGGCCGCCTGTTGGGTCACTCACAGTCAGATATTTTTGGCCTGTTCTTGGCCAATCCCTTTAAGTTAAGAGATGCACGTGCTCAGCTATCAGTGCTTCCTGCTGAATCCCCCCATACATAAGCCCCCACTTTGTATATCTTCCCAGAGAAATTAAGGCTGGGACATGTTGAATCCACATGTGCTTTCTAGCTCAGTAATGTATGTAATATGTATGTAATAAGCACATATGATGCGTTGAACACCCCCACCCAAGAGTGAATAGACAGCGCAATAGACCGTAACAACCAGCAAAGAAGCTGCAAGTTAAGTTGTCACTCAACTTTCCTAGAAACTAGAAGTAAGAAAATAGAGGGAGATCTTTGCTATACCTGTACTGTTTTAAAAAGTTCCATATGAACACATACAAGCCCCAAGTTATACTGCTAAGGGCAAGTTCATACCAGCGCCCGATCTCCATTTTGCAGGTTTCCGTTTTCTATTGGCATAAGATGGAAAACCGGCATTCAGTGTCTGCCGGTGCGCGCCTGTGAGCGTCTTCTGCTCTCTGCGGCGAAACCGGGTTGTTGTTTTTTTAACTGAACACAAAGTCCTGCATGTCTGACTATGTCCGGTTAAAAAAAAAAAGGTTTAGCCCCAGAGAACAGAAGACGCTCACAGGCGGACACTTTGCAAACCTATTCAAATGAATGGGTTTGAAAACTGCCTGCCAGTTTCTATCTCCTGTCCAGTTTCTTGGGAAGGAAACAGAAACCTACAAAACGGAGATCGGGCACAGGTATGAACCTGCCCATAACTGTGTTATACTTGGTGCAGGGCCTGGAAGGGAGGAGCATGGCCCATCCTCTGCATTAACCAGAACATGGTGCATCAGGAGGAGTGTTCCTTTAAGCAAATTCAAAATTCTGAATAACTTGACATATTTTGCCACTTAAATCTTTATTACTTACTATACTACTATTTACAGTGATTGAAGACTATTACATCTGTTTGGCATCCAAAATGTAGCGCTTAAAGATTTATGTTAGTGCCATGACTGTCCTGAAGATGTAGGTGTCATCCCCTGAGAAGCATGTCCTTTGGCTTTAAAGGACATGAGGTCTTGGTTTGGGACCAGGTCAATGGTCTCCTAGTAAAGTATTACCTGCCACTCCAATGGCTATTTAATGAAAGAGCGTCGACCCGTTCGGAAGTAGGATTCAATTTGTTCCAAAGTCCGCCCCTTGGTTTCAGGTACAAAGTAATGAGTGAAGATGATACCACAAACACAGATGATGGTGAAGAAGAAGAAGGGGGTCTCCAGATTAAAGGCATTCTGGGGAAAAAAAGAAATTGTTCAGTCAATTCTTAGACTTTCTGATGGGGCTCACAATGTGTAAGAAGATGTCCAAACATTCACTCCAACTACTAGCATAACAGGACAATCTAGTGTACTTTTGGGAGTAGAGAACTACACAATATAAGTTCCTTCTCTGGTGCTTTCCACAATGGATAAGAAGATATTATTGACCAAATGTTCAACCCAACTATCACCGTATCAGGACTATCTAACCCAGGGTTAGGGAACCTTCGGCTCTTCAGCTGCTGTGAAACTACAACTCCCAACATGCTCCATTCACATTCATGAGAGTTCCAAGAACAGCAGAGCAAGTATGCATGCTGGGAGTCGTAGTCTTGCAACAGCTGGAGAGCCGCACGTTCCCTACCCCTGATCTAACCCATTTTTTTGGATTAGAGAACTACATGAAACAAGTTCTGTCCTTAGTACTCATTGCAGGAGGTAAGAAATTGTCCAAATGTTCAGCTCAACTACCAGGACTGTCTACCCCATTTTTTGGGATTAGAGAACTACATGACACAAGTTTTGTCCTCTGTACTCACCGCAAGAGGTAAGTAGGTATTGTCCAAATGTTTAACAGAACCACTAGGACTGTCTACCCCATTTTGGGATTCTAGAACTTCTTGACACAAGTTCCATCCTTGGTACTCACCACAAGAGACAAGAAGGTACTGACCAAATGTTCAACCCAACCACCAGCATACCAAGCCTGTCTAACCCATTTACTGGATTGGAGAACTATGACACAAGTTCCTTCCTTGGTACTCGCCACAGTGGTTAAGAAGGTGTTGACCAAATATTCAACCCAATCACCATCATAACAAGACCATGTATTCATTTTTGGGATTAGAGAACTACCTGACACAAGTTCCTTCTTTAGTACTCACCACAACAGGTAGGAAAGCTTCTGTGAGAACAAATCCAGTGATCCAGCTGACCATCACACATAGTCCTGAAGCTGTTCCTCGGGCTTTAAGTGGTAAGATCTCAGACATGAGAAGCCAAGTAATAGGTCCCCAGCCAAAAGCATAACCTAAAGAAGAGATAGTGATAGGACAAGGTAGCAGCTACTTAGAATTATGGTAAATCAACTTCCCATAGGGTGGGCACTACTGTTGTGCATTACATAGACAACCCATTGCGCTGAATGGATACAGCGTAATACCACTTTTACCCTGTGGAGGCACTGTAGGGAAGAAGAACGCTTACGACCAGATTTCTCCAGCTGTTCTCAGGACCTCCAGTTTATTGCCTAGGGACCATTCTAATAAGTAGTGATTGCCCAAAATCTATGCCAACTTTACAGAGCAGAGAATATACACAGTATGGTATCAAGTGTAAAGAGAAAGATGTCTTAAAAGGATTCTCTACTATTGCTGACCTGACAGCTGTGGTTGGACTATAATGAGTACATCTTATCAGGTGCATCCTTACCTTCATAGGCAAAACAGCAGCACTTGCACACCCCGGTATATCACCTATGATGGTGCACCTGTGGTCTCCAACATGTTGGACCTCATACAAGGTTACGTTGACCAACACCACTGCCCCATTTATTGCTAAATATCCGTAACCAGCAAAGATGGCAGCACTAGTCTAGGGAAGGCATACAGTATGTATGAAAGATCACTTACCTAAAATATACAACATGATACACACAAGGGGGATGATTTCTAAGTAGTTCACATGATGGGTGTGCGGGTCACTGGTAGTCATGGTCAGGTTAGTGGAATTGTTCACATCTACTGTGAAGTGAACATACAAGCCCATGGAGAGAGAAGACACCAACATCAGCGCACCTGTCAAACAAGGCAGACGATGTGGATGAGGAGGACGCAATGGGTGAAGTCCATGATGAAGAGATCACGGGGTTCACATACTTACTGGATGTGAAAAGGAGGATTTTCCTGCCCGCTTTATCCATTGCCAAAGCTGCCACAAGCACAGAGACCAATCTTACAAGGCCAACCAAGGCAGCGTCATATCCGCCTCTCTAGAATAAGACGCCACAGGTTAGGAGTCACCTACCTATAGCCCCCTGACCCAAAACAACAACTTATAGCATCACCTAGAGCCTATATCATTGCCTTTATACATCATATTGATTCCTGTATACCGCCTAGTATCTACTGTATATTTGCCTTTTACATAGTGTGTGTCCCTACACACTGCATTGTGTTACTTATCTCTATAGATACTATGTGTCAGTGCGTATTGTGCTATGAAAAGTAGACTCTGTGTTATCTGTAATGTTCCCGATGAGATAGTACTAGGTAACCACAGGTTACAGGGATACCATGAAGCTGTAACATTACTATTCACATATACTGGTTTTAGAGGGTTGTAGGCTAGGCCATTGCACAGAACCCAATACTTTTGGTAGCTATGTGATGATAGAGCTGAAAAACATTCTGTTCCTTGTAGAGTGTACACTGAACATTGTGCACACAGTATTCTTCTCTATACCGATCTACTGTGTATGGTGGTAATATATGGACACAGTATAACAGTATTATTTTGGCATTTAATGAAAGTATTATGCAAGTAATGTAAGACAGTTTTAGAAGGATACTATACTAAAGGAGCAGCACGGTGGCTCAGTGGTTAGCATTATAGGTTATATAATGTACAGAGGTATTATTTAGCCATTGTAAGGAAGTATTTCAGGGCACATCATTAGGCAATATATGGTAGTATTATTTTGGTATATTGGTCTTATGCGGCGAAGTCCTCCACATATATTACTTTCCGCGAGACCCAATACAAGTTGCTCATGCACTGGTACCACACCCCCACCTTGCTCCATTCCCTTAACCATAAAATCCCTTCCCTTTGTTGGCGTTGCCAGGTAGGGGTGTGGACACTGTCACATTTTCTGGGATTCCTCGGGCAACTGTCCCTTCTGGTTAGAAGTCAGGTCTCTTTTCATTCAAAGTGTTGCCCTAGATCACTTTACCTATTTGTGTAACCTCCCCTCAAACACCTGGGTCAATAGACTTCTAAAATGTTTCTGTACTTATATACTGCTGCCAAAACACTCATTGCTCTCCTTTGGAGGAAGACCTCTCCTCCTTCCGATTGATATATTTGGTGTAGAAAACTTTTTATTTGTTTACTGCACTCATGTTTCTTATTTTGTTCTTATGTATCTTATAAAAATTTCAATAGAAATTTCACAGGTACATCATAGGCAACATCAAGGGCTGCTATATGGTAGTATCGTTTGGATAGATCGTTATGAGGATACTATATGGTAGAATTATTATTTAGATACTGTAGGTATTATTTAGGCACTGTATAATGGTAGTTAACATATAACTAGAACACTGAAGGAATGGTCTCTGAAAGGTAAGAGTAACCATCTGGAACATCTAGAACAGCGGATAGACACACACAACCTTCACTCTTAGATATAAACAGACCTCTGCACTTAAAGGTAGCGATCTTCAGAAGGTAAATATATCCACCAGGGACAGCGGATAGACACAGCCCTCACTACTAGATGTAAACAAATCTCCACACACAAATGTAAGGATCTCCAGTAGGTAAGTATAGACATCAAAAACAGCAGGTCCAAATGATATCCAACACCGCTCTGTGTGGAGGTTTGTTTACATCTAGGAGTGAGGGGAGTGTCTATCTGCTGTTCCAGATGGTTGCCCTGACCTTCTGCTGTTCCAGATGGTTGCCCTGACCTTCTTCTGTTCCAGATGGTTACCCTTACCTTCTGGAGATTGTCACCTTTGAATGTGGAGGTTTGTTTACATCTAGTAGTGAGGGCTGTGTCTATCCGCTGTCCCTGATGCATATATTTACCTTCCGAAGACCACTACCTTTGAAGGAGGAAGTTTGTTTACATCTAGGAGTGAGGGGTGTGCCTATCTGCTGTTCCAGATGGTTACCCTGACCTTCTGCTGTTCCAGATGGTTACCCTGACCTTCTGGAGATCATCTTTGAATGAGGAGGTTTGTTTACAGCTAGTAGTGAGGGGTGTAGCTATCTGCGGAGGGGGGGCATCCATTGGCCAATTAGGGAATATCCTGAGTGTGGAGGGTGTGATGGTATGACAGGGTTAGTCCCCTGGCTGTGATATATGTACACCTAGCCAATCCATGCTGAGACTCATAGAAAGGGAGTGCCTTATGGTGGCTCCAGTCTATTGGCCCATGTGAACAACGATTAGGAGTAAACACATAGGCGGTGTGTTACAGAGGAATAAGGTGATTGGTCAGGAGTTTCTGGGAGGGGGAGAACGTTGCTTTATAAGGGCTGACTTTGGCTCATTGCATGACCACTGATCTCAGAGCGATCAGACTACTTAGATCTCTCCTGACATCTGTTTATTTTGGCTACTATATCTTACGTTGAGCTTATTATTTGCCCCTGATGAATCCGTATGGAGGAAACACTTAGGGAAGTTGTTCAAAAGTTACTTATTATTTTACCATAGCACTTTATATGAAGCTTTTATTGTCCCATTTTTGGGGGTCCTACCTCCTCTAAGTCCTGTTGGCGTGGCATGAGGCCAGTAGTCTCAGGTTCAAGGAGGAGGTTGGGTCTCTTGGTATTATGTAATGGTATCTATTGGGATAAAGCTTCATAATAGGTGCATGGGTCTATTATATGAGGCAGAGGAGTCAGTTTGGTTAGACTGGTAGTTAAACTGTGTTAGAGGTGGGGGGGTGATCTGATATGAAAACTGCAGATACCTGTTATATTAACGCTCTGTCAAGCTTTGGTCAGTGGGTTTGGTTATTATTTCGCTCTTCTGACATTTTTAGATTATTGATAGATTTTTAATTGCTTTATTAAAGGTGAAGTTTTAGACATCTGATGACTTCTATTTTTTCTGTGAATAAATTGTTGATTGAGGTGACGAGATCAGTGAATTTGTCTTCAGTATTTTACATACAATTAGGACAATAAAAGATGCAGAAGAACAAGTAAAGAAAGAGTCCACATTAGAAGCAACCAGCAGATACAACAGAGGGTCATATAATGTACTGTAGTGGTATTGTTTTGATATTATATAGCGATATTATTTAGGTATTGTTTGGCTGTATTTTGGCAGTAAAAGCTGCTGAGAATAATTCGAGAATTGTCAAGTTTCTGCCTGAAACCTTTTACGTCCTCACAATCTTATATTCATAAACCCTCTTCCTCTTTGCAGGAGTCTAGCATGTTATTGGTTAGCCATATTGATTGCCACCCACCTTTCCAAGAAGCAGAAATAATTAAAAAAAATTTGTAAGTCAGAAGTGCTGAAGGATAGCAGTCCTCACCAGAATGACTTTGGTCTTGTTAAAGATGGGTTCCAGGTAGGTGAGTATTGGGTTAATTCCAGAGAGTTGCTGTAGGCACCTCATGAATACAGAGATGAGAATGGGCTTGTAGTAGTATGGGTCCGAGAGCTCGCTGCAGGTGAGTGAACTGTTCTGAAATGGTGCAAAGAATTTAATTTCCGTCGTCATCCCAACCACTACTCCCATCATACACCCACTAGAGTCTTACTGCTTTCAGGACGCTTTCCTTAATCCTCTGGAACTCCCCTCTGTATGCAGTGTTGGGTCCCCGGAGCCAGGCCAGCGCCTGAATGGCCTTGTCATCTTTACCCTTAGATATTAGGAAGCGCGGGGAGTCAGGCATGAAGCAGAGGAGGAAGAGCATCAGGAATACAGGCACTTCACCTGCTATTGCCAGCCAGCGCCATGGCAGGATGAGCCCTAAAAGGAGGAGATTCTGATTCTGTCACAGGTACAGGGCAGGTGTATACGGTAGTATACAGCTCTGATAACTGTGCGGTACTGAGCCATGCAACTTTGTACCCACCATGTGACCAAGACCGTTAAAATTGATGCAGAAAATGTGTCACATTTCATTCTGCAATTGCTTAAAGGGAGTGTGTCCTCAGAACCAACATATCACCCCGGTCCCGATAGTTTAGGGTCACCTGAATCACATGATGCTTTCCCCTTGTGAATTGTGGTCTCCATTGCTGAGATATCACCACTTTGTCAATATGCAAATGTATACTATGGGACAATGAGGGCGCCGCCATTGCTCTAGAGAGCTCATTTACATATCTATGAAATCGCTAATATCTCAGCAACGGAGGCCACGAAAGGGAAAACACCATGTGATTCAGCTGACCCTAACCTATATATCTGCAAGGCAGGGTTGATATGCTGGGGTCTGGTGACACACTCCCTTTAAAGTGGAGTACTCCTTTAAGCAAGACCATTTTTCATTTATTGATCCAAGCAGAGTTCTTAAAGATGGAGAAGAATGTTATATAATATATAACCGGACAAGGTGTGAAGATTTGTGATCAGTAGAAATCTAAACTCTATATAATAGACATACCCAATGCATAGAGAACCAGAGCTCCACAAACAGCCATCAGCTGAGGACATGCTCCCAGCGCCCCTCGCACTCCAGCATGGGAAATTTCAGATATATAAACCTACAACACGCAAAATATCACATATGTTACATTTATGACTAGATCTGTTCATCATAAGCTTCTTGGTTCATGAATAGAATGCCAGAACTGCATTGAAGACTGACACCACTGTGAAATCAAGCAAAACTCAATGAAAATAAAATCCCTGCTTGTTCTGCTCAGGCTAGTAATCTCAATGGAGGGCACAGACAGGGCAAAACTTTCTGTAAGTAATACTCAGATCAGTAAAATTCCTTTTCTTAAGGTATGAAAATGAATTCTGGCACGCCGATGACTACAGGACATAGTGTACATACACTGTATGATGCCCATTGTTTACCATAAATGACCCTTCTGTCCCCAACTATGGGGGGAGAAGCTTCCACACACCATAGATTGGTACACATGGGCGGTGAAGTCAGCCCCTTCCTCACATGTACACAGAGGTGTAGGGGGCAGAGGTAGCCTGTATCCTGTTACCTGTAGGTAGGGGAGGCCCAAAAGCCCTTTTACCCATGGTAGGTAGCCGGTGGCACTACTAGATGTTGTACTTGAGCGAATACTCATAGGAAGCTGAGATATCTGGATCTCTTTGATGGGGTTAGTACCATCCTGTGGGGTGTAGGGTACTTTATGGTCAGTGGTGTGATCTTTGTGAGTGGTCATGGACACTAACATGCGGCCATGTTACGGTCACCTGATTGTATACCGCAGCGCTAATTATAACGCACGATAATAACCGAAAATCCTGTTATATTCTTAGGTCTGGAATGTCCCATCATAAAGAAACTTCCACGCTATGTTGTTGATGTCCTTAAAGCGTAATGGGGCACAGAGGGGCTTTTGTGGGAAATGGGAACAATAATCCTCTCTACAGGCTCCATAAAATGACCTTGTAAATATAACCTGACCACATCATAAGAGGGGAGACTTTGGGAGGGGGTGTCTTCATTTTTATATCATGGTATCTGAGGTGGGGTGGTTTCCATTTGGGATTTTCAGAGGTAATAGTTCCTGTTTCTTGCTTCCTTTTTCTTTTACCACAATGGCAGGAACATTTCCGTCCATTATGACATGTTCTTCTAAATCCGTTTCAGTAGAAGCCCAGGTGGTCCTGGAATAGCGGCCTAAAGCCGCTCATACTGTACATAGTACATGTAGATTGGCCAAACCTGGGGATTTTGGTAGGACTGGCCAACCCTCTAATATGTATGAGCGACTCCCAACTCTTGGATCTCAACATTCACAATTTTTTTGTTTTGGAGAACACATGAACCAAGTGTGCAGGTGTATGTGAAGATGGCAGTGGGCTTACAGTATGTTTATGGGGAGATGGTTATGAGCTCATGTGTACGGGGAGATGGTTGTGGGATCATGTGTATGGGGAGATGGTTATGAGCTCATGTGTATGGGGAGATGGTTATGAGCTCATGTGTATGGGAAGATGTCTGTGGGCTCATGTGTATGGGGAAATGGTTATGAGCTCATGTGTATGGAGAGATTGCAGTGGGCTCGTGTATGAGGAGATGGTTATGAGCTCATGTGTATGGAGAGATTGCAGTGGGCTCATGTGTATGAGCAGATGGCTGTGGACTCATGTGTATGGGGAGATGGGCATAGTACATGTCATAGTTATGTCATAGTATAATGATAATGCCTATAGCGATGCCACAGTGCACAGATTATATATGTAGTGATGTCATAGTACAATAATAATGCTCATAGTGATGTCACAGTGTACAAATAATCTGCTCAGTGATATTATAATACAAGAATAATACTTATAGTTGTGTCACAGTGTAGAGATAATCTGCGTAGTGATGTCATACTACAATGATAATACTCATAGTGATGTCACAGTGTACAGAATCTTTGTAGTGATGTCCCAGTACAATGATAATGCTCATAATGATGTCACAGTGTACAGATAAATCTACTCAGTGATGTCACAGTATAGGTATAAGTAGGAACAATGATGTCACAGCAATAACAGGGATAATGCACCCAGCTATGTCACAGCACAGATATATAATTCACAGTGATGTCATTTCACATAATATTAAATACAATGATGTCAGTAATTCACCTGACTTATGTGTGAAAATGGACCCTCTTAGTTGTTGGTCCCTATAGAAGCTATATGTTTGCTACTCTGGTAGGTACGCTCATGATTCCATGTAAGATTGTAGACACATGTACAATTGTGAGCATGGGTCCTAAGGTTGAAAAGGGCTACAGTAACTTGATCTTGGTCACAACAAGCCCTCTTCCCATATCCTCCTGCATTATTTATCAGATATTTCTATAGATGATTCTAGATGGAGAACTGTTTTTACCACTGATCCACTTACTGGTATAGAAGATGACGTCAGTCCTCCCGCAAGTCCTGTTAGGATCCTGCCCAAAAGTAGCATTGAGACGTGTTGTGCACTGCCCATCAGTAAGAAACCCACTGCCGCAGGAAAAGCTGAGAACATGATGCTCAGTTTACGTCCAAGACGGTCATTCAGGACCATTGAGCTTATTCCTCCAACACAGCAGCCGAGAGCAAACACGGACTGTCCAAGGAAAGAATATGCATTGTCTAGGATTAGAAAAACATGACTTCTACAAACAACGCCACATCTGTCCGCTGGTTGTGTGTGGTATTGCAGCTTAGCCCTGTGGAACTGACCTGAAATACCAGACGCAAACCATGGACAGAAAGAAGACATAATAAACAAAATATACAAAAATATAAGATCTCTACCCCAAACCATGACTTTTCTGCATCTGTAAGATGCAAAACTGGATCAACGTCTCCTTCAAGAGCTGGCAGCACGGGTGAGGGGTAGACCAGGCCGTAACCAAATGAGAAATTGCCGAGAACTGCGGAAAAGGCGGCCAAGAACATCCTCCTGTTGTCTAGTGTTCTGTATGGAAGAAAGCAAGAACAATGTCAAAATAGGGCCCCATCTTAGTAGGGTTGAACAACTCTTCCCTAGAGCAGCAAGTAGGGGCTTCAAATCCTCTACAATTTGGGACAGTGGTGGACTGTATGTGTAATCATGCATATGATTTTCTGACATATGAAGATCATTTGTACATGTCATCTAAGGAAAAGGGTCGCCCAATGCCCATCAGTATATAGACAGGCCAGCGATGCCCACAGAGAAATCAGGATAAATATATGCACAGCAGAAATGTTCTGTTGCTCAATAGATCTCCATTCAGCAAAGACAGCAAAGTGTTGTAAGATCTCCAGAAAACAAGAAGTGGCCATTACTGTATCCTGTCTGGAGCTTACACTGAAGATATAGTACGATTCACTAAGATGGATAGATAGATAGATAGATAGATAGATAGATAGATAGATAGATAGATAGATAGATAGATAGATAGATGTTAAATAAATAGAAAGGTAGATACAAATTCCAAGTACAGAGCAGCACCAAGAAATAACCTGACTCAGCTGGTGGGTGCAAATCCTAAACATCCGGCAAATGATCCAAGGTAAGTAATGCAAAAAATGGACAGCGCTCCAAAAATGTGTATCAAATGGGTGAAAATTTATTCCATTGTCTGCTCCATTGCAATGGAATAAATCTTCAACCGTTTGATTCACATTTTTGGAGTGCTGTCGATTTTTTGCATTACTTAGAAAGGTAGATAGATATGAGATAGATAGATAGATAGATAGATAGATAGATAGATAGATATGAGATAGATAGATAGATAGATAGATAGATAGATAGATAGATAGATAGATAGATAATGGATATATAGTAGATAGATAGAAATATACAATGTAGACATATAAAAGATAAATATGTACAAATATAGATTTGAAATAGATGATAGATATGAACAGATATTTAAAATATGGATATGTGATAAATAGATAGATATGTACTGTATATAGTAGATAGAAATATACACATGAACAGATAGATAAAATATAGAAATGTAAAATATAATAGATATACACATACATAGTTATGTGATTGATTGATTGATTGATTGATAGATAGAAAAATATAGATTTGAGATAGATGATAGACAGATATACATAGATAGATAAATAAATAGAGATAGATAGATAGATAGATAGATAGATAGATAGATATGAGATAGATAGATAGATAGATAGATAGATAGATAGATAGATAGATAGATAGATAGATAGACAACATCACTCACTTTATATATCTCTTCTCGGCTTCTCTTAGGGCTTTCCCCACAGACTGATAATTTGATTTTTCGGGGTCACTCAGGAGAGGTTTGTTGTCCATGTTGGACATGTTGTTAGGTCCTGGTGAGTAACCTTGAGGTGTCTTGTGTACAGTTACTTCATGCTGCTGTTGTCCTTTGAGACGTCCTGCAGTGTACTGAGGAAGGAGTGTGCCCTGGAGGCTCTTAGCATCAGAGGTGGATTCCCATCACTGGGAGGGTCAGTGTCATCTTCACATCATTGTGTAATGTAGGAAATCTGCACTTGTCACACATACAGAGTGTCATACATCTTATTTGTGTCACACAGAGGTCCTGACAGGACTAGGGAAAATCTCATCATACATGGCAGAGGTCAGTATGACTCCTCTGTAACCTGGTCAATAGTATAGGGTCCTGAGGATAAGGGGTCACTGCTCCTGGTAAGCACCAAGTGTCAATTTCCCCCAATTTTCCACCTGCACAAAATACCCTACAAATTCTCTGCAAATTTCAAAATTATTATGGACATCTTAAAAGGAACGTTTCACCACCAACTCCAACTCTATGCACCCTCCAATATTTGATGTACTGATTCCGGCAAGATTAGTATTTTTTCTCTGACCCCACTGTTCCTGAGTTGTCAGTGCAGTTAGTTTTGGTGCCTGATATGCTAACTAGGCTCTATAATAGCAAGTGAGTGGTGTCAGACGGGAGCAGGCAAGGGGGCGTGACTCCGAGCTACAATCAGAGGCAGATAATGTAAGAGCTCAGAATTACTCCCCTAATCTGTTCCTGCCTGACTCCTCCCACTTGACATTAGAGAGTCTAGTTAGTATATCAGATACTGAAACTTGCTGAAATGGTTGCTCAGGAATGATGGGGACTAGAAAAAAAATTCCAAGAACGTATTAATTAGTGGAATCTGAGATCCTCACCGATCACTAGTGACCAGCAGGGGTGGATGCCAAGACCTGTACTGATCACTCAAAGGGTTAAGATTCTGATTAGCTCTGATATTGATTCATTTGACCAGTGTACAGATTTCCTGTAGGCTCTGAGATGAAGGGGTCAGTGCTCAGTCCCTTTGAGGCTTTGATGGGGATCTCAGCTCCAGGATCATCATTGATCAAAACTTTTAATATGTCATTATGACAAATCATGTAAGAGAGGTGACTGTTGAACAAGATTCGAAAAACCTGTCTTTTTACTTAAAGGGGGAATGTTCGTTAACAAATTCATTGAAAATTGGGAATATGGGCCATTAAATCCATTTTTCATGGCTCCATTGTGAATGCCTTGCAGCAGAGACATGACTAATCTATTCCATGAATAGAACAAGTCTTGTTCTTCACACTTTACACGGAAATTGTAATGGATTTGATCAATTATTTGGATCACAAGTTACAAGTGATGCTTCTTACTATGGAGTAGAATGTACTTGTAGTGTATCTGCTACAAAGAGTCCTATAGCGATAACCAGAAGTGAAGGGTTATGGGACCAAGAGTGTCCCAGGTCTGCCCCTGTGATATGTGTCTGCCCGTGATATATATCTGTCTCTGTGATATACGTCTGCCCGTGATATACAGTGTTGGCCAAAAGTATTGGCACCCCTGCAATTCTGTCAGATAATACTCATTTTCTTCCAGAAAATGATTGCAATCACAAATTCTTTGGTATTATCTTCATTTAATTTGTCTTCAATGGAAAACCACAAAAAGAATTGTCAAAAAGCCAAATTTGATATAATTCCACACCAAACATAAAAAAGGGGGTGGACAAAAGTATTGGTACTGTTTGAAAAATCATGTGATGCTTCTCTAATTTGTGTAATTAACAGCACCTGTTACTTACATGAGGCACCTAACAGGTGGTGGCAATAACTAAATCACACTTGCAGCCAGTTTAAATGGATTAAAGTTGACTCAACCTCTGTCCTGTGTGTACCACATTGAGCATGGAGAAAAGAAAGAAGACCAAAGAACTGTCTGAGGACTTGAGAATCAATATTGTGAGGAAGCATGAGCAATCTCAAGGCTACAGGTCCATCTCCAAAGACCCGAATGTTCCTGTGTCTACCGTGCGCAGTGTCATCAAGAAGTTTAACCCCTTCCCGACATGCCCCATAATAGAACGGCGCATGTCGGGTCTGTAACTATGGCGACCGCCATAGCCGCCGGGTGTCCACCGCTTTAAGCAGTAGACAACCAGCTCTAATGCCTCCGGTCGGTCCCTGGACCGATCGGAGGCATTAACCCCTCCGGCGCCACGGTCATAGGCGCCGGAGGCGCCATTTTCCCGGCGGCGCATGGGCGCCGCCATTTTGCCGGTGATCGCCGGCTCCTGGAGCATGCTCCAGGGCTGACGTCACGTTGCCATTACAAGGCTCCCAGGCTTGTCTGCAAATTCTCTCTTTTGCAGGCTGGTCTATGCAGCCTTCAAAAGAAAGGATGATTTTTTTGCAATGAATTGCAATGCATTAGCATTGTAATGCATTGCATTAGTGATCAGACCCCCTGGGGTTCAACACCCCTAGGGGGTCTAATAAATGCAAAAAAAAAAAAAAAAAAAAAAAAAAAGTAAAAAAAGTAAAAAAAAAATATAAAACAATATAAAAAGTATTAAAAGTTCAAATCACCCCCCCTTTCCCTAGAACACATATAAAAGTAGTTAAAAACTGTGAAACACATACATATTAGGTATCCCCATGTCCGAAATCGCCCGCTCAACAAATCTATAAAAATATTGTTCGGTAAACGCCGTAGCGGGAAAAAAACGCAGTTTTTTCACTGTTTTGATTCTGATAAAAATTTGAATAAAAAGTGATCAAAGCAATAACATTTCCCAAAAATGGTAGAACTAAAAAGTACACCTGGCCCCGCAAAAAAAGACGCCCTATGCATCCCCGTACACTTACGTATAAAAAAGTTATGGCCGTCGGAATATGGCGACTTTTAGAAAAAAAAAAATTTAACACAGTTTTGGATTTTTTTTAAGGGGTCAAAATGTAAATAAAACCATATAAATTTGGTATCCCTGGAACCGTACCGAAACACAGAATACAGGGGACATGTCATTTTGGCTGCACAGTGAACGCCGTAAAACCAAAGCCCGTAAGAAAGTCGGAGAAATGCATTTTTTCTTTAAATCCACCCCATTCTGAATTTTTTTCCTGCTTCCCAGTACATTATATAGAATAATTAATGGTGGCATCATGAAGAAAAATTTGTCCCACAAAAATTAAGACCTCATATGGCTCTGGGAGCGGAGAAATAAAAAAGTTATGGGGTTTAGAAGGAGGGGAATCAAAAACGAAAATCAAAAAATGCCATCGGCGGGAAGGGGTTAAAGCCCATGGCACTGTGGCTAACCTCCCTAGATGTGGACGGAAAAGAAAAATTGACGAGAGATTTCAACGCAATATTGTGCGGACAGTGGATAAAGAACCTCGACTAACATTCAAACAAGTTCAAGCTGCCCTGCAGTCCGAGGGTACAGCAGTGTCACCCCGTACTATCCGTTGGCGTCTGAATGAAAAGGGACTGTATGGTAGGATACCCAGGAAGACCACACTTCTTACCCAGAGACATAAAAAAGCCAGGCTGGAGTTTGCCAAAACTTACCTGAGAAAGCCAAAAACGTTTTGGAAGAATGTTCTCTGGTCAGATGGGACAAAAGTAGGAAAAGGCATCAACATAGAGTTTACAGGAAAAAAAAGAGGAAGAACACGGTCCCTACAGTCAAACATGGCGGAGGTTCCCTGATGTTTTGGGGTTGCTTTGCTGCCTCTGGCACTGGACTGCTTGACCGTGTGCATGGCATTATGAAGTCTGAAGACTACCAACACATTGTGCAGCATAATGTAGGGCCCAGTGTGAGAAAGCTGGGTCTCCCTCAGAGGTCATGGGTCTTCCAGCAGGACAATGACCCAAAACACACTTCAGGTCAGCACTAGAAAATGGTTTGAGAGAAAGCACTGGAGACTTGTAAAGTGGCCAGCAATGAGTCCAGACCTGAATCCCATAGAACACCTGTGGGGGAGAGATCTCTTGATAGCAGTTTGGAGAAGGCCCCCTTCACATCTCAGGGGGGACCTGGAGCAGTTTGCCAAAGAAGAATGGTCTAAAATTCCAGCAGAGCCTTGTAAGAAACTCATTGCTGGTTACTGGAAGCGGTTGTTCGCAGTTATTTTGTCTAAAGGTTGTGCTACCAAGTATTAGGCTGAGGGTGCCAATACTTTTGTCCGGCCCATTTTTGGAGTTGTGTGTAAAATGATCAATGATTTGACTTTTTTTTCATTCTCTTTTGTGTTTTTTTTCATTGCAAGCAAAATAAATGAAGATATTAATACCAAAGAGTTTGTGCTTGCAATCATTTTCTGGAAGAACACGGGTATTATCTGACAGAATTGCAGGGGCGCCAATACTTTTGGCCAACACTGTATATGTGCCCATGATTTATGTGTCTGCTTCTGTGATATATACTGTATGTGTCTGTCACCGTGATATATATGTGTCTGCCGCTGTGATATATATGTGTCTGCCGCTGTGATATATATGTGTCTGCTGCTGTGATATATACGCTCTTGTGCAACTTCTTGGAATTCTCCACTTCCCCTTTCAGGGTAACATGTTCAGATGATGGTTTTTAATGTTCATTTTTAAGATTATGGTCTTGTAGTTTCACTTCTTAAATCTGGAAACTTCTTATTTTCTTTTAAGAAGTGCAAAATAACAGGAGGAGGTGTGATACAATATGTCTGTGGTGTCTATTCAAATATATATCTCATATATATATATATATATATATATATATATATATATATATATATATGTATCTGAATCATGGCTATTTAAATATCCATCTATCTATCTATCTATCTATCTACTATCCTACTATCTATTACAAGGAAAAAAGGTGCAATCCTTGGTGCACAGTAGAGTTACGGCCTCAGATCTGACACCAGCAAGCACAGATTAGGATTGGTGTATATGTAAATAAATGCGCCCCCTATAGGCTTTTCCCTCACATAACTGTGTGGTCTAGTGAATGATACAATCCGGCCCTTCCTCTGTAAATAATACAAATGGAGAAGTGATGAGGATCTTTTTCAGCTTTTAGAGAGGATATGACATGGAGTGAGCAGAAGTTTTGTAATAATTCACAGAAATCGACTACAGCCCTGTTCACATCTGCATTGTGGTTTCTATTATAAACAGACCAGCAGCTCTCGATGGATTCTACTGACTTATAATGGAGTGTATTGGGTGTTGAGGTGTCCATCGCATTGTATGGAAAACTAGTACTGAACATGGAGTCTGCAATGGACGTTCCATATGGGGTGGTCCATATCGTACTACAGGTGGAGGAACAATGGGGGGCATAAAAAGTGCTGCCTACAGCTCTGTAAAACTGTACAAATATAGAGACCCCATGTGCCGCCATACATGCTCCAGGTGGTCAACTCCAATGATGGGTATTTCTTCAAACCACTGCCTCAAGTCACATACAAAGCAGCTGCCCATTGCGCTGCCCACCATGTACCCAGATATGATGTCCCTGTCTATCTCATGCTGCCCTGTAATAGCAGAATTTACCCCAGGGCCATATCTCCATGGATTTTGTAGGTTCTCCTGGTGTTTGCAGGACTTTTCCACATGACAGCTTCACCTAGGATGTTGGGGTTGTCACCAGTTGTGGCTTCTGTGGTTTCTGCGATTTCATTTCCTCAATGAACTCTTTGACAATGAGCTACGGTCATCCCTTAAACCGATGATAATGGTGCAATAGCGAGGTGACTGGCATAGCGCGTGTGTAGACTTACCCCAATGCACTAGGTCACAAATCACACATTGCATCTCAAGGTCTCTCTATGTACAACACTCCTCCTGCAGTATATATTTATACACGTGTCACAGAAAGGTTTCAGATACCCCATATCTACACAATGCCAGTATAATAGTACCCAGTCACACATGTCATAACACAGCTGCAACTGTGCCAACAAGCCAGGGGGCCTCACAGGTCACCATCACCACACTAGGGCTGGATAAATGTATTTCCCTGCCCTCAGGTGCACTGGAGGGAGAAGATTATAATGCACCGCCTTCTACCATCAGAAAGGAGAAACTTAACCATCTCATTGCAAAAAGCAACATACAGCTCTGGCAAAAATTACAAGACCACTTCAAAATTTTCAGTTTCTCTGATTTTTCTCTTCATTGGTATATTTTTGAGTAAAATGTACATTGTTCTTTTATTATATAAACTACTGACAACAAGTCTCCGAAATTCAAAGCAAAAGATTCTGTATTTATTTGCAGCAAATGAGAAATCATCAAAATAATAAAAAAGAAACAGCGCTGTCAGACCGCAAATAATGCAACGAAAACAAGATCATATTCAATTAGAAACAACAATACTAATGTTTTACCTCAGGAAGATCAGAAATCAATATTTGGTGGAATAACCATGATTTTTAATCCCAGCTTTCATGCGTCTTGGCTTTCCACCAGTCTGTCACACCGCTTTTGGGTGACCTAATGCCACTCCTGGCACAAAAATGTAAGCAGTTTTTCTTAGTTTGATGGCTTGTGACTATCCATCTTCCTCTTCTTTCCATTCCAGAGGTTTTCAATGGGGTTCAGTTCTGGAGATTGGGCGGGTCATGATAGGGTCTTGATGTGATTGTCCTTCATCCATACATTGATTGACCTAGCCGTGTGGCATGTCGCATTGTCCTGCTGGAAAAACCAGTCCTCAGAGTTGGGGAACATTGCCTGAAAATTGCGCAAACATTGTATTATTAGGTATTATATGGGCATGTATGGCACTAGAGGGGTATTATTGGGCATTAATGTGGCACTGTATGGCATAAAAGGGTATTATTGGCTATGATGTGGGCACTGTATAGCACTAGAGGGGTTTTATTGGGGATTATTTGGCCATTGCATGGCACTAGAGGGGTATTATTCAGCCACTCTATAGTTTATTATTGTGGCATTGTCTGACCAATCTGAGCTGCTACAATGTGCGGCACTGGTATTGGTGCACTGTATGGCAGGTATGTTGTGCCTTCAGTTCAGCTGTTGTAATAAAATTGTAGCTCTACGGAACTCCGAATGAATGGAAATCCGAACTCACGTGTGAATCTAGCATCAGACTTAGCAGACGGAGACTCCACTCCATGTTTTGCTCAGGGGGTTTCTCAGAATCTGATCCCACCCTGACCATGGCTGTCACCTGGACTCATTGACACATCTCCCTGCAGGGCCTGGTAAAAGGCTCCAGGGGCATTAGCGCTAGGTCTTGGTGTATTATACAGGTCCTGACCACCAGTTGTATTTAAATACCCAACTTCCCCATACTACTATTATGGCAGATGTCGGAAAGAGGTTAATTGTAACCATTCATCTGACTGTGGTGTCCTTATCACACATAAAGAATGTATTATTCCTTGTATTCTGATCTTGAGGCTCAAATTTCTCTTATCTGTAAAGTCCTATTATATATATATATATATATATATATATATATATATATATATATATATATATATATACAGTCCTATGAAAAAGTTTGGGCACCCCTATTAATCTTAATCATTTTTAGTTCTAAATATTTTGGTGTTTGCAGCAGCCATTTCAGTTTGATATATCTAATAACTGATGGACACAGTAATATTTCAGGATTGAAATGAGGTTTATTGTACTAACAGAAAATGTGCAATATGCATTAAACCAAAATTTGACTGGTGCAAAAGTATGGGCACCTCAACAGAAAAGTGACATTAATATTTAGTAGATCCTCCTTTTGCAAAGATAACAGCCTCTAGTCGCTTCCTGTAGCTTTTAATCAGTTCCTGGATCCTGGATAAAGGTATTTTGGACAAACAATTCAAGTTCAGTTAAGTTAGATGGTCGCCGAGCATGGACAGCCCGCTTCAAATCATCCCACAGATGTTCAATGATATTCAGGTCTGGGGACTGGGATGGCCATTCCAGAACATTGTAATTGTTCCTCTGCATGAATGCCTGAGTTGATTTGGAGCAGTGTTTTGGATCATTGTCTTGCTGAAATATCCATTCCCGGCGTAACTTCAACTTCGTCACTGATTCTTGAACATTATTCTCAAGAATCTGCTGATACTGAGTGGAATCCATGCGACCCTCAACTTTAACAAGATTCCCGGTGCCGGCATTGGCCACACAGCCCCAAAGCATGATGGAACCTCCACTAAATTTTACAGTGGGTAGCAAGTGTTTTTCTTGGAATGCTGTTTCTTTTTGGACGCCATGCATAACGCCTTTTTTTATAACCAAACAACTCAATCTTTGTTTCCAAAATGAAGTTGGCTTCTCCAAATGTGCTTTTGCATACCTCAGGCAACTCTATTTGTGGCGTACGTGCAGAAACGGCTTCTTTCTCATCACTCTCCCATACAGCTTCTCCTTGTGCAAAGTGCGCTGTATTGCTGACTGATGCACAGTGACACCATCTGCAGCAAGATGATGCTGCAGCTCTTTGGAGGTGGTCTGTGGATTGTCCTTGACTGTTCTCACCATTCTTCTTCTCTGCCTTTCTGATATTTTTCTTGGCCTGCCACTTCTGGGCTTAACAAGAACTGTCCCTGTGGTCTTCCATTTCCTTACTATGTTCCTCACAGTGGAAACTGACAGGTTAAATCTCTGAGACAACGTTTTGTATCCTTCCCCTGAACAACTATGTTGAACAATCTTTGTTTTCAGATCATTTGAGAGCGGGCTGTCCATGTTCGGCGACCATCTAACTTAACTGAACTTGAATTGTTTTGTAGAAAGAAATGGTCCAAAATCCCTTCATCCAGGATCCAGGAACTGATTAAAAGCTACAGGAAGCAACTAGAGGCTGTTATCTTTGCAAAAGGAGGATGTACTAAATATTAATGTAACTTTTCTGTTGAGGTGCCCATATTTTTGCACCGGTCAAATTTTGGTTTAATGCATATTGCGCATTTTCTGTTAGTACAATAAACCTCATTTCAATCCTGAAATATTACTGTGTCCATCAGTTATTAGATATATCAAACTGAAATGGCTGTTGCAAACACCAAAATATTTAGAACTAAAAATGATTAAGATTAATAGGGGTGCCCAAACTTTTTCATAGGACTGTATATATATATATATATATATATATATATATATATATACATATATATATATATGTGACTCTATATACGAGTATACATTAAGTGTGAATCTCTATATATGAGTTTACATGAAGTATGAATCTCTATATATGTGTATACATGACCTGTGAATCTCTATATATGTGTATACATGAAGCGTGAATCTCTATATACTGTATGTGTATACATGAAGTGTGAATCTCTATATATGCATATACATTAAGTGTGAATCTCTATATATGTGTATACATGAAGTGTGAATCTCTATATATAATTATACATGAAGTGTGAATCGCTATACATGTGTATACATGAACCGTGAATCTCTATATATGTGTATACATGACGTGAATCTCTCTATATGTGTATATATGACGTGAATCTCTATATCTGTGTATTTACGGCATGTGAATCTCTATATATGTGTATACATGAAGTGTGAATCGCTATACATTTGTATACATGAAGTGTGAATCTCTATATATGTGTATACATGAAGTGTGAATCTATATATGAGTATACATGAAGTGTGAATCTCTATATATGATTATACATGAAGTGTGAATCTCTATATATGATTATACATGAAGTGTGAATCTCTATATATGTGTATGCATGAAGTGTGAATCTCTATAAATGTGTATACATGACGTGAATCTATATATGTGTATATATGGCATGTGAATCTCTATATATGTGTATGCATGAAGTGTGAATCTCTATATATGAGTATACATGAAGTGTGAATCTCTATATACATGTATACATGATGTATGAATCTCTATGTACAGACATAGAGGAAGGACAACGCTACGGTAAGCACATAGCAGTTGTGTGACAGGGGGGGGGGGCGCGGGCGGTACGCTCTCCAGGTGAGATGGGGGTGTTACCTGTGCTGTATTCACCTGCCCTACCTGGGAGGGAGTGTCTTTAGCATCTATCAGTTACACGAGCTAGGCTTCAGTGACTATTCACGTGCCATTGGGTAAGTACTCACTCAGCTCTGCTTTATCTTCAAACTGATTCTTAGGATTTTCTGCCTTGTTTTTGCATTTCTATGACAAATCTGCTGCTCTATAGGCAATATATGAATAATACCAGTCGTCTGCAACCAGGTGGTGCAAAACTACAACTCCTAACAGCTGCAGACCATTGTAGCATACTACTAAGAGTTGTAGTTTTGGAACTGATGGAGCACCACAGGCTGAAGACCACCGGAGTATAGCTTGTACGAACGTGTTTAAAGGCACGCTCCGACAGGACAGATACACCAGGCGACATATACTATTAGGTGTGCGCTGGTGGTTGTGTGTGATATTGTTGCCATGCTCAACGCCGTGGTGTCTAAACCTAGAAGATGGGTGTAGTTCAGCATTTTTAGTGAAGTTCACAGCGAGTAAAGTTCAGGTACCAGTAAATACTTGATGGACAATGGTGAACGGGCTCTAGAGAATTCTCACACATGTGCCGATGCTCCGAGATTATAGAATCATGAGCGCCATATTAAATTGGAATAATCTCAGGAAATGGAAATTTGTACAGAATAAACATACACAAAGAAAAGCAGAATAAAACCTTTGCCCCTGTATCTGTATTCAGGGTCTAGGGGGGGGGGGTCCAGAACTCCTGCATTGCAGAAAAGCTGAGGAAGAAAACATTGCGGTTTTCAGTACCAGTAAACTGAATGAGATTTCTTTTCATCTCATCCACACAAGGATGGGAAAAAAATGTACGGAAAAGCTGTGTTCTCAAAAACTGTTTTTAGGAAAATCGCAGATTAATATTTAGTTTTTTTCCTTATAGATTCAATAGGGGAAGAAAAAACGCAGGGGGAAAAAATGCACCGCCTTTTCGCTTTTGATTTCTGGAATAAATTATCATAAATCTGGAGGAACTGTTGGTCCCGCCCCCACACACCCTAACCACACCTTCTTTTTGTAAAATTGGCACAATTTTTGTGCAAAAAAATAATTTGACTCCCAACGTAAAAGTAAACATGTGCATGGGGACTTAGCTTAGGGTGTATTCACACTGTAGGGCATTGCTGCAGTTTGTGTAAGGAATACATGGTGGGTTTACCATGAATGGCTGTAACGTCCCAGTTTTAGGAAGCTGTACCCCTGCTAGCTGTGGAGCCGCAACAATTTGGCTTTCATTTTACTGTATGTACTGGAAAATCTTCCACGTGCACCAAAAAATTTGCACTTATAATAGAATTTTTCAGAATTTTTCTCATGTGACCTTTGATATATTTATGATAATTTACTTGTTCTTGGAAAGATTAAGATAAAAACCAGTTTAGTGATGCTATGGGTAAGCCACCGGCAGGCGCTCAGTCAGGGCGTGGTCCTATTTCTATTTGTCATCATTTGTTAGTTCTTTCATTGCTGTACTTGACAACCCTGACAAAATGTCCGGAGACCTCCTGTAAAGTTAAGTGACCTCTCGGGGTCCTGGGCGAGTGGACAAATCTCCTGGCCTGGTGTAAACTCCTGCACCCACCAGACTCATTATATGTAACGTGGGCACTTTGTTTCCATTGTATCAAAAAAAAAGAGACGTCACTGGCCTGGTTTGGGTCCACGTCGCAAAAAAGGATGTGATGGTAAATACGAAGAGGTGGGCCTTTGTAAAAAGGGGCCACTGAAAAATTTCAAGGTGTGTTTCTCCCAGCAGTGGAAGACATGGGTGCTGTCAGTGGCGTAACTAGGAATGGCGGGGCCCCGTGGCGAACTTTTGACATGGGGCCCCCCCCCATCCCAACTGACGCCGAAGACCTCGACTGACCCCCTCCTCCGCACTCTATTATGTCCCTTACTTACTTGCCCCTGCACACAGTATTAACCCCAATAGTGTCCCCTGCACACACAGTATTAACCCCAATGGTGTCCCCTGCACACACAGTATTAACCCCAATAGTGTCCCCTGCACACACAGTGTTAACCCCAATAGTGTCCCCTGCACACACAGTGTTAACCCCAATAGTGTCCCCTGCACACACAGTGTTAACCCCTATAGTGTCCCCTGCACACACAGTGTTAACCCCTATAGTGTCCCCTGCACACACAGTGTTAACCCCTATAGTGTCCCCTGCACACACAGTGTTAACCCCTATAGTGTCCCCTGCACACACAGTGTTAACCCCTATAGTGTCCCCTGCACACACAGTGTTAACCCCTATAGTGTCCCCTGCACACACAGTGTTAACCCCTATAGTGTCCCCTGCACACACAGTGTTAACCCCTATAGTGTCCCCTGCACACACAGTGTTAACCCCTATAGTGTCCCCTGCACACACAGTGTTAACCCCTATAGTGTCCCCTGCACACACAGTGTTAACCCCTATAGTGTCCCCTGCACACACAGTGTTAACCCCTATAGTGTCCCCTGCACACACAGTGTTAACCCCTATAGTGTCCCCTGCACACACAGTGTTAACCCCTATAGTGTCCCCTGCACACACAGTGTTAACCCCTATAGTGTCCCCTGCACACACAGTGTTAACCCCTATAGTGTCCCCTGCACACACAGTGTTAACCCCTATAGTGTCCCCTGCACACACAGTGTTAACCCCTATAGTGTCCCCTGCACACACAGTGTTAACCCCTATAGTGTCCCCTGCACACACAGTGTTAACCCCTATAGTGTCCCCTGCACACACAGTGTTAACCCCTATAGTGTCCCCTGCACACACAGTGTTAACCCCTATAGTGTCCCCTGCACACACAGTGTTAACCCCTATAGTGTCCCCTGCACACACAGTGTTAACCCCTATAGTGTCCCCTGCACACACAGTGTTAACCCCTATAGTGTCCCCTGCACACAGTGTTAACCCCTATAGTGTCCCCTGCACACACAGTGTTAACCCCTATAGTGTCCCCTGCACACACAGTGTTAACCCCTATAGTGTCCCCTGCACACACAGTGTTAACCCCTATAGTGTCCCCTGCACACACAGTGTTAACCCCTATAGTGTCCCCTGCACACACAGTGTTAACCCCTATAGTGTCCCCTGCACACACAGTGTTAACCCCTATAGTGTCCCCTGCACACACAGTGTTAACCCCTATAGTGTCCCCTGCACACACAGTGTTAACCCCTATAGTGTCCCCTGCACACACAGTGTTAACCCCTATAGTGTCCCCTGCACACACAGTGTTAACCCCTATAGTGTCCCCTGCACACACAGTGTTAACCCCTATAGTGTCCCCTGCACACACAGTGTTAACCCCTATAGTGTCCCCTGCACACACAGTGTTAACCCCTATAGTGTCCCCTGCACACACAGTGTTAACCCCTATAGTGTCCCCTGCACACACAGTGTTAACCCCTATAGTGTCCCCTGCACACACAGTGTTAACCCCTATAGTGTCCCCTGCACACACAGTGTTAACCCCTATAGTGTCCCCTGCACACACAGTGTTAACCCCTATAGTGTCCCCTGCACACACAGTGTTAACCCCAATAGTGTCCCTCTGTGGACACCCATAAACAATTATTATACTCTGGGGTCTTTTCAGACCCCAGAGTATAATAATCGGAGACTAAATCGGGAATAAAAACATTAAAAAAAAAACCCACTGTTGCTTCTTACCTGTTCCCCGGCTCCTGTGCTGTACTGTCCTCCTCTCGCGTCCTTCGTTAATGACGTCGGACGTCACATGACCCGGGAAGCATGCCGGGTTCATGTGACGTCAGAGACGTCAGACAACAGTAGGACGGAGGCCTGGCAGGATCGCGGAGAGGTAAGTAACAGTTTTTTATGTTTATTACCTCTCCCGATCCGCCGGTCATTATACTCGGCAAGTGAATAGGGCCCGTAACTGCCTATTGAAAAAAACCGCAGCGGTAGCGGCTGTCACCGGGCCCCCTAATGGCCCGGGCCCTGTGGCAGCTGCTACTGCTGCTACCACGGTAGTTACGCCCCTGGGTGCTGTTATTCTGCTTGTCATGGTTTCGTCCAAGGCCATGTGTACTTGAACCATTCCAAATATACCGGGGCAGATTCATGAATTTGTCTGATAGAAAAACTCTTTGTTGCCAATAGCAACCAATCACTGTACAGCTTTAATTTTATAATGAGTGGAATACAAAATAAATGCTGTGCTGTGATTGGTTGCCACTGGCAAATAACACCGTAAATGGTGATAAGTAGTCACACTTGTCACGTGACTCCAATTACGCATAATTTACCTGAATCGTGGAACTAATATTTATATCTAGTTGGGCCTAAGATATATATTTAGATGAATAGCAATGTATATACCTATATATGTGCCACTGTAGCCATGGCAAACAAATTGATGGCAAATTGAAGGGGTTGTCCAGGACCCAGGTGAAAAAAAAACAAAAACCTGTCCCCTATGCTCCTGTGTCCCAGGTCGCTGTCTGTTACGGCGCCCTAGACCTTATTTTGGCTGAAGTACCTGCCATATGTGACCACTGAGGCCAGTCCCGTGTCCTTTTCTTAGACTGATTGGCCTTAGTGGTCACGTGTGGCAGGGACATACCATGGGGTGCCACGGGAGCGCACCAGGGACAAGATTTTTCACCTTCCCCGGGCTTCTGCTGCAATACTAAAATATCCTGGACAACCCCTTTAAATATACAAAAAATCTGAAAAAAAAAAAAAAAATTGAGCTAAACGGGCAAAATTATGCAAATTATAAATTCTCCCCAATATCACGTGAATCATATATGTGCCGCAGGGTGGGATTTCATGGCTCCTCGCAGTCTCCGTTCTACAAGTGCCTGCGTCTGCCATGGGTTACTAGGGGTCACCATAGGGAAGACAAACCTGTTGAGTTGGTTTTATAGCGAGTGAGGGAGAGTTTAACAATAGTCAGGGGGAAGGTCCTGTCTACAGAACGGTATTCACTGTATACAGGTGGAGTCTAGAAAATGCAGGCAATTCATCTAGATGAAGGATCTAGAAGCTACATGTCACTGTCATAGCCCTGTACTCTGTATACTGATATATCTGCATTAGGCCAGGGATATACGGCTACTTTGTCTGCAACATGGCAAAGAATCCAATCAATCAAGTGTGCAGGCCAAAGTTCACCCAAGGGGGCGTCCGATGCTCCGTTCCGATGATCATAGAGCAGGTCTTATCCTGGTCTTTGCCATCAGAAGCCCCTATAGATGTGAATGCATGACGGAAGACTCTGAGAGCATTCCACTTCCAAATCGCCCCCCTTTCCTTCAGATGGCACAGTCAGTCATGTGTATGGGGCGTTATGGCTTTTCATGTGACTATCATGTCCCAGTCACTGCAGCTGGAGAGTCGCAACATTGCCACAATCACTTTTATGAATCGCAATGAAGACTGCGCTACACTGTGGTCTCTGACTTGATAATATAAAAGTCTGACTGCATACAGCCACCACTAGGGGGAGCTCATTGGATATGTATTTTTACAGCTAGTACTGACCTCAGTGGGAGCTCTCTCTAGTGGAGGGTACCTGTCCTATTTGTGTTTACTGTTTTTAACACGCCATATCACACATAGCGGAAGAGTCCAGGAGAGAAAAGTGAGCCTGCTCCTTATATTGAGGTAATGCTGCAGATTTTCAATGTGTGTTTCAATGTATTGCTGCACATTTGCAATGAGATATGCGGTGGAATATTTCCGCCAAGTGTAACCTTACCCTAAGAGTAAGCACCAGATTTACATTGCCAGGAAGGTTGTCTATGTTGCCGGTTATTAGCACATTAATCGGGCTATTAAGTACAGTAATTGCCCTGGCTGCTAATCCTTCCCTGCTGGCCAAAGGTATTAGCGGGCAGGCTGCCAACGCTGACAGCAAGGCGTGCAGCCAGCAAACATTAAAGATCCGTGACCGATGTCTATGCCGCCCTTTACAGCTCACCCAATAGTCTGCAACACGCAAACTGTCATTCACTGACAGTAAGAACTACCGTAGTCACCAGGGTACAAAAAAAATCAGATAACATGTGAGATCCATTTTTTTGGTTGGAGATGGCATAATAAATAAAAAATGCTATGGCTATTTTCTGTGAGTTTCAGAAACAGCTCCTCTATCATCCGCAGGTTATGCGTGGTATTGCACCTTCACATAAATAAGTTAGAATATGTTCACACTGGTGGCTTTTTGAGAGTATTTTTAGGTGGGCTTCCAAACACTGCCCATAGGGCCGTTCACATGGAGGAATTTGCAGCTGTTTTTGAGGCGAGTTGAGTTTATTGGATGGGGCTGAACACTGCTCATGGCAGCCCTGAACCAGCAGAAGAAAGACAAGGTTCAGCCTCGGCTTATTGACACAGATTTCACAGGATCATTTATGAAGAAGGTTTTTCAAATGGAAGACTGCCTTGAATTCCTCTCCTAAAGGCAATGTGTGAACATATCCTTAACTACGAGACCTGACACAGTCCATGGATAAAGGTGGTTCTGGAAGAAGGAAGCCATGTTGTTCTAATCTTATACACCCCTTTCACTTTTACCAAGGTTTGGGGTATAGTCAATTGTGCTTACAAACTAAAATGCAATACCGGGCACAGCCACTGCACAAAGGTGGTGCTGTTTCTGAAAAATCTATATAATAAAAGGGCTAACCTTAAAGAGGATGTCCTTTTTTAGGTAACCAAACATTCATCATCATCATCATCATCATCATCATCATCATCAATCTTGTCATTTCACATATGCCTTGTGTTTTAGTTCTGTGCCAATAATTAGATCTCTGCTTGCTGTCAGTGAATAGAAATACTATAGGGCAGGCTATAGGTGCCTAAAAGTGACAACTGCTGCAACATGTAATAAAGACCACCTCCAGGGTTGAAAATGCTGCAAAGCATCATGGTCCTAAATTCTGGGAACATGAAAGGAGGAGCAGGCCTATTTGCCCAGCCATTCTATACAAACCAATAAGAGTAAATCAGTAACTTTCCTAGCAGGGCTGTTACAAACTAATCCCTGACTAATCCAGGGGCAATAATGAGATGGCACATTATACCCTGGCCTCAAGCCCAGAGCTGGTGATGGATGGGGCTCATTGTGCAAATAGTCACCGACCGATAAGGATGTTTGTATTGGCCGAGGTGTTAATAAGGTGAAAAGACAGAAACTGTCAGATCTGGATGGAGAATATTGCGCCTCTGATAATGTTCTTAGGGATAAATGGACTGGGGGCAGGTGTAAGATTTTTAAAGAGATATTCCAGTAATGGTTTTGGTATACTTGAAGTCACCACTAGAGGGAGCTTAGGGTCTTAATGTATAACTGGTAAGTTTTAATCTGTATCTAGTGGTGACCGCTGGAGCCATTACACAGAGGCTAGGGGTCAGGGAGCGGTTAGTGCATAGATTCTGGGTAGTAGTAATATCCCATGGGGCACTTCCCTGCAGTAAGTCTCCCTGAGCCTGATGGCGTGTGGAGTGCCCTTGATGGTGACTGCAGGCTATAGGACCAGACTATCTCCTTCTCCTATCTAGAATAATGGAAGGCATGGGCTGTACCATCTGCTGCACTTCAGCCAGAATGGTTTGGTCCACTTGAAGTAACAACAAGTTACACACAGCAAAAACAGCAGGCAAACAGGTGATAAAGTGCAAAGGTCCATATGGCAATAACAAACTAGTCAGCTCTTAACCCTTTCCTCCACTAGGATGCTACACAAATAAATGGGCACTTATAAAAATTAGCTCACCCCTGTCCTATACAATAGGCAATAATAACTGTGAGGAAGTTCTCAATCAGCGGAGAATTTGGGAAGAATGTGTAACTCCGGCGGACTCTCGGCTTATTGATCCGCATTCCAGGCATTTTCTGACATTGGAACCGGACAAACGAGTTGTTCATCGTTCTAGATGGTGGTGACAACCAGCCCCTGTCACATGTTGTGTACCGACAGGAGGAGTTACTGAAGCTCCCAAACCTGGATACAGAATTGTCCTAATCCTCCTCGATACTTAATAATTCTATTCATTTTACATCTGTTCCTAAGAAAGTTGAATAACAACTAGTATGGCCGTCATGATAGCTCCCTTAGGGGTTGTCACTCAGCTTTCCCAGAAGATTGCATTTTTGCTATTTTTCCTTCATTCCGAGTCCTGTGCTGGGACTTGTCTCCTCGTCCGCTCGCAGCGATGGTAATGAGTCTCCAGATTACAGATCATTTTATTTTTAGATTCTTATCTGCGTGAATATTTTATGCAGCTTTTACCACACACAACTCCCAGGACCATAGGCATACCTCCCAATATTCAGATAGAGGGACACAATGTGCGGCATGCTATATATACACATATAGCATGAATATACGTATAATAAGACCCACCCACTTCCACTTCCTATCAATGTCTCTTGGTTAACCCACACACTAACACCCCTATAGTTGCCCTGACATGCTCCCACATTATAATGTCTCCCCCACATTATAATATCCCACTCCAGCTGTTTCCACAGTATATAGCCCCACTTTCAGTTGCTCCCACAGTATACAGTCCCTGTTCAGTTGCCCACCAGCTGCCCCCCAGAGACAGCGGCTGAAGTGAAGGAAGCGGATCAAGTTGAAGTCAGGACATATATCTCACTGACGAGGACAGTGGGACAGGACCTGGAATCCAGGACTGTCCCGCTGAATCCAGGATGGCTGGTAGCTATGCCAAAGTAGCTTACAGCTGATCTTCCCTGAAGGATGTAGACATCTACTAGCGTGATATCATAGACATATGGACAGTGTGTTTCAGGATATAGGTTGGAACCAACAAAATAGTAAAGGAGACCAACAACAAAACAGAGATCAGACTACACTCCAAGAAGGTAGTGATACTCAGTATGGCTTCCGGTTGGTCCCCATTAGTTGTAGACCCTGAGTGACTCAACTCCATAAACTGTCCTGTGAAGCGACAACTAGTGATCACAAAAGCTTGTGAGCAAATATTTCACCATATGCTAGGAAATTTAATTTCCGATCGAACGTGTTGAGTCTGAACTGAGAGTGCTGGAAAAAGTGGGCAGAGAGAGTCTAAAAACTCCCACATTACTGTGCTGCTTTGGGTGCAAAGTTTCCCTCTAAGAAATGGCTCCACCATTTTGTCTCCTCAGATGCAAACAAGATGGCACACAACCATCACTATGTCCCTGATCAAGAATCTGAGAAGGGTCCCAGAGTAGTGGACCAAGACGGATGTCCAGACCCCACTCCATCAAGAGCGTTGGTTCCAGAAGACTCTGACTTCTTTCCTTCTGTCAGTCTGGCAGCTGCTCTGGTCCTAATCTTCATCTCCGTCCTTCCTATGTTGTCCCAGCCTGGTACAGCCTTTGTCCCATTCAGAAAATTGGGTAACATTTCCAGGAAAGGGACCTACTTTCACCCCCTCCTCCATTTCCAGCCTCTGTCTACCCAGTTGATCATAGAGACCATAGTCAAGAACCCAGAGGAGATTGTTACAGTGTTGGCAGTGGCCAAAGAACCTGCGGCTCAGACCCTTGTGTGCTTCTCCAAGAATGTAATTGCTCTTCTTTCAAAGCAAGGTCAAGGTCATCCAGTCATCAGACAGGTCGTAGAAGTCCAGACCCTCAAAGACTTGAAAAACATCAGCCGCATGAGAGCATCAGAGGTCTTCTCTGTCTCAGTCATGGTTCAGAGAAGGGGACACATGGTGCACTGCACAATTCTAAGGCCTGTAAGCCCCCTTAATGGTATTATCCACCTAACAGAGATAACTCCGTCTCAAGAAAGTGAGGTGACCGTGCAGGGAGAGACTTTCAGTATAGCCCATGAGATACTAGAACTCGTGTATAAGACTGGACAAGTTCCAGAGACATTTGAGGTCAAAGGATCTCTAAAACCTCATGTGAAGGTCATCCATGTACTAGGTGACCCCTACCTTGAGAGTGGTGTTGTATGTTGACCTGACTGTGCCACATGAATGCCAATATCCAAGTGCTCAAACTCAGATATACTCACTGCGGATAGCTTATCTTATGTGTTTGGACAGTTCTTCGTAAAACCTTGATCATCTAGATCAATAAGTGGACAGTAGATGCCACCTGTCCAGTCCCCTGCCTCATAATGACCGCTTTAGCTTTCCTTAGAAAGACTCTCAGTAATGGCAGCTGGATTGGCACTCTCCCTGCTGCCTAAAAAATGGACAGTGGTTGGGATATCTGTTTTTCTCCCGACTGCTGTCATTATGTTCATGAGCCAAACATGTGGGCACTATGAGGCCCTTGTACAGTGTGAAGAGGCACTAAAGTGGTATTATACTGAGTGTGACAATAGTGGGGTGTTATATTGTGTTGGGGTATTAAGAGGGCATTATACTGTGTGGAAGGCACACTTCTGGCATTGTACCATGTGGGAGAACTAAAGTGGCATTATACCATTTGGAGGCCACTAAGGAGGCATTATACGGTGTGTATGGAGGAGCTAAGGCGATATTATACTATATAGAGGCCACTAAGGAGGCATTATACGGTGTGTATGGAGGAACTAAGGAAATATTATACTATGTGGAGGGTATTATACTGTGTGTATGGAGGAACTAAGGAGATATTATACTATGTGGAGGCCAGCAAGGGGGCATTCTGTTTACTGTATGGAGGAACTAAGGAGATATTCTACTGTGTGGGGACACTAAGGGGGCATTATAACATATAACTAAGGAAGCTTCATCACTGTATGGGGAGCAGAAAAAGAGTCTGAGATTGGGTAAGGTCAAAGGAGCATGGTGGGACTGAGCATGGTTAGAATCTTAACACATGTATATACTTGACATGTTCAGCTCGGACCTCTACCTGATGGCAGACCCAGGCCAGTAGCCCAGTACCCCTGCTCTAGAGCATGTGGAGAACTGAACATCGATCAGATCATCTCCACGCAGATTCTGAAAGACTGAATGTGGTCCAATATTGAGCTGCAGTTAATGTGTCATATCAAATCTTTCCACTAGATGGTGTCAAAGTTCTGTATTTTTTATTCCACTACCAACAGGCGCTTCCATCTGCAATCACATATCAGAAATCCAGCTTCTTGGTGTAAAGCGTCTCTTGTATAAGTTTTAAGCCTGTCCATGTAGAGGGTTTTTTAAATAAAATGTTACGTTTTGGTAAACTTTGCAGTTTTATTTATTATTATTATTATTATTATTATTATTATTATTAATCTTATATTATTATTATAATAATAGTTCTACTTTACTAAATAAACTTTATATATTTAGCAAAGCGTAAAGTGGGACCATTTATAGTTTTTATGTATTTTTGACCAAGGAATCTGATAACTGAAACTGCACTGTGTGAACCTGGCATTAAGGGGTAGATACAGAGGACCCCTGTGGTGGGGCAGATCCTGGTATTTGCGACCGTTACTTTAGAGCCCGGGGTCACTCTAGAGCCATAGTAAAACTGCAACCTGCACCAAATCTTATAGGCCACCTGTAACTATGATCTGAAATTGGCACAATCAGTTGTTTAATGTGGCTGGAACGTGCCGATACTCAGTTCCGGCACAATAAACAATGCCTGTCAGCATTCCGGGATAATTTCTTACTTTATACTGTATAATTTATGCGGTATAAACTAAGAAATTTACTGACCCTCAATGTGGAACATAATAAACGCTGTTACTTACCTCTCCCGGCTCCAAAAAGGCTGCAGGCCTATTTAGTGACGTCTCCGATGTTACATGAGCAATGGGGCTTGCATCCTTATGCATCGCGACGCAAGCTCCCTGCTCACATGACGTCCGGCGTCCTGTGTGTACTACAGTGAAGATGGCCGACGTGATCTGTGGGGAGTGCGCTGGAGCCAGGGAGAGGTGAGTAACAGGGTTTTTTCTTTCCTCCCTGGGTCTCTGATTATTATACTCTGTGGTTTGAAAAGATCCCAGAGTATAATAATTGTTCATGGGTGTCCACAGTGGGGCATAATACTGTGTGCAAGGGGCCACTTGGGGACATAATTTATGACAATATCGGGCATAGTAATGTGTGCAGGAATGCGTGTGTTTGTGGGGGGCAGGGTTATGGTAGGGGAGGCAGGGTTTTGCCAGGGATTAGGGGGAGCCGTTATTCCAGAATTCCCCTTAAAAATGTATTTTTTTCCCAATTTAAGCACTGGGCATAATCCTTATAAACAG
The DNA here is from genome assembly GCF_031893055.1 of Leptodactylus fuscus. Classification (NCBI taxonomy): domain Eukaryota; kingdom Metazoa; phylum Chordata; class Amphibia; order Anura; family Leptodactylidae; genus Leptodactylus; species Leptodactylus fuscus. The sequence goes on from NC_134275.1 coordinate 39,683,530, forward strand.
CATTATTTTTCTTGTAATGGCTGATGGGGCCTCTTCTGTGCAGGGCCCGGTGTAGCTGTGCAGCTCACACACATGGGATTTGCACCGTAGGGGACTGGTGGGCTGTACATCTTATCCCAGATGACTTGTATCAGGTGCCCTCTGCTAGTCACTCCATAGCAATGCATTGTCATTTACCTTGTAGTTGAGCCCCCTCTAGTGTCTATTACTTTACATCTAAATTGTTTTTTTAGTTACCCCTTTAAGTATCAGGCAGGGTCAGTATACTTGCACTCACAGCCTATTGCTTTAATCCCCTAGATTGTAATCCCCGTAGATTTTGCCTCTCACTGAGCCCACCAGTATCTCACCTTCCCCTGCCGCCTCTGGAATTTGTCCGATTTTTGGACAACCCCTTTAACCCTTTGGTCCAATTTTCAGGACATTATTTAGGTCACTTTTAGAGATTTTGTGTAAAACAACTTTGATGCTTTATGCAAATGAGGCAGTTGGGGGCGGTCTTTCAGCTTTCTTGAGCTCTGCTCTTAGGATGGACGATGTCCTAGCAGTGGGTAGATCAGCATTGACTGAGTATTGATGGGAGGGGTCTGAGTAGTAAGAGCAGTGTTCCAGGTAGCTGAAGCCCTGCCCACAGTGCACCAATTGCCTCATTTGCATAAGGGCCCCTTCACACGACGTAAGTGCGCCGCTCACATAGACACGTATACACGTGTCCAAGCGCGGCGCTTCAAAACAGAGCCCATTGATTTCAATGGGAAGCGCGCGTATATGCCGATGTACACGCGCTTCCCATTGAAATCAATGGGTTCTATTTTGAAGCGCTGCGCTCGGACACGTGTATACGTGTTTAAATGAGCGGCACGCTTACGCCGTGTGAAGGGGCCCTAAGACTTCAAAGTTGTTTTTCTCCAAATCTACAAATGTGACATAAATAACAGGTATGAGGTATGAAGTATGCAACGTGCTCCGTAACATGATGGGGACCATTGAATATGCTTGGGGAGGTGGAAGAGCTCTGTGTAATGTTAATGTTCAATAGTGAGGGCTACTAGTGTACCCCTAAAGCTACAAAAAAGTAGCCTCTGAGAGTCTTAGTAAAGGTCAGCAGGGTAAGCACTTTTACGCCCTCTAGTGGCAAGACCCAGTGTCTAATCAGACCACACTTGTAATCTTCACATATCTGCCTGAGACATAACAGCATGGTGTGCACTACCCTAATATCAGATTATACAACCTTATAAGATTGACAAGGACATTGGATATGACTTTTCCTGCCTGTATAGTCCCTGGTACTACAGTACACACATTAGAACACTAGATGGCGCAATTACCCCCTTCATAAAGTTACCTGCATGTGTAGGATTTTACAATAAATCACTAGTCTGTACATGTCCATAGAGAAGACAAGCATTATTTTCATGTGATCACTAGCCCGGTATATAATACCGTATGTACATACTGTGAATATAGATGTCCTGTCACTAATTATAATAATATTCCACAGCACTGACCTATAACCTTAATATAATCCAGCTGACAGACTTCATTGACTATATGGGGTCTGTCCAGTGTCTGTGCAGGACTAGGTCCATTAGCACAGCATTGATAGAGTAACATCTGGCGTGATTTTGCAGCTTTGGGTACGACTAGAGTGTGACACTGCAGCACATTATTTCAATATCTTTTATGGCTGGGTCCATTAACACCGCACTGACAGAATAACTGTTGTCATTTTGATGCAGCTTTGGATGTGAGTAGAGTGTGACAATTCAGCACGATATTCCACTACCTAAAAGGGCTTTGTCCATAACCAGTAGAAATTTAAATACAGCTTAGGCTGTAACTAGAGAATGACACATCTCTGTAATATAAAATTCAATGCAGTGGTGTGAGTGCAGGTCATGATCATTGAATACTTGTCATCTCCCAGCATGCACTTCAGTATAATATTCCAGTATCCGTTAGGGCTATGTCCATAAACAGTGAAATTTTGAATACAGCTTTGGATGTGACTAGTGCCATGTAGAAGTCAGTGGTGTGAGGGTCGATTGTCCTCAATAAATATTCCCATGTCCAGTACAGCACAAAAATTTCTGTATCTGTGAGGGCTGTGCCAACTTTGAGTGCAGCTTTGGATGTGACTAGAGTATAATAATACAAGACGATATCTAGATGTATACTGATTATACTTTACAAATCCCCCTTCCCCTTTAATACTAGTGCAATAGTGCGTATGTGACGGCGATCCTGCTGTGAGAGAAGGCTGAGGGTATGAGCCAAGGCTGAAACGGTTACTGTGTGCGAACAGATAGCGATCTCTCAGCGAGTCCCTCTTGGCTGGTACCTGCGATTCCACCCGCTCATGGCGGAGATGGAGATAAAGTTACCAGTCTAAACAGCAGACTGGATAGGGGTGAAGCTTGCGCGGCCCCTTCCTGAGCGGCGAGCAGCTGTGCCCCCGGGGCTGTTCCCGGCCTGCGTCATAACTCCTCGCAGGTTGTTGTGAAAAAAAAATGACTCTTGAAATGAAAATGTCTTTCTAGAGCCAGAAACAGCTCATCTGTTCTCCCTGCGCCGCTCGCTCCATCACTGTCTGCACTCGCCTCCTATCTGCTGCGGCCCAGTTCTCACCACTAGTCACTTAGGCTCTTCTGCCACAGGCCACAGCTGGCACTGACTGATCTCCTCCATGCCAGGCTCCGGCACCTCAGAGAAATATACATTATATATAGCAAGCGCTAGGGTAGGACAGTGGGCATTAAAGGGTAAATGGAGCTGGCACTTGGAGCGCCCACTGTAAAGCTCGCTTGGCAGCAGTGATTGGTAGAGCGCCACTGGTTGGCAGTGCTCTCATTACAATGTGCCACCGGCTTGTGAAGTAGATTGAAGTACCCCATAACTGTAATGTGAGGGGAGGGTACAGCCGGCACTATGCCCACTGCTTTATATAGCTAGGCAGAAATGGAGTCAATTTGTAAATATGTTGCATTAGTTATATCTGATCCTGTGTTGTACACAGTTCTACTGATTGTTATTGGAAACAGTCAGCAAGCTTGTTGACAGAATCGTGAGTGCAGGATGTAACTCAGGATCAGTACAGAATAAGTAATGTAATGTATGTACACAGTGACTGCACCAGCAGAATAGTGAGTGCAGCTCTGGAGTATAATACAGGATGTAACTCAGGATAAGTAATGTAATGTATGTACACAGTGACTACACCAGCAGAATAGTGAGTGCAGCTCTGGAGTATAATACAGGATGTTACTCAGGATCAGTACAGGATAAGTAATGTAATGTATGTACACAGTGACTGCACCAGCAGAATAGTGAGTGCAGCTCTGGAGTATAATACAGGATGTAACTCAGGATCAGTACAGAATAAGTAATGTATGTACACTGACTGTACCAGCAGAATAGTGAGTGCAGCTCTGGAGTATAACATAGGATGTAACTCAGGATCAGTACAGGATAAGTCATGTAATGTATGTACACAGTGACTGTACCAGCAGAATAGTGAGTGCAGCTCTGCAGTATAATACAGGATGTAACTCAGGATCAGTACAGGATAAGTAATGTAATGTATGCACACAGTGACTGCACCAGCAGAATAGTGAGTGCAGCTCTGGAGTATAATACAGGATGTTACTCAGGATCAGTACAGGATAAGTAATGTAATGTATGTACACAGTGACTGCACCAGCAGAATAGTGAGTGCAGCTCTGGAGTATAATACAGGATGTAACTCAGGATAAGTAATGTAATGTATGTACACAGTGACTGCACCAGCAGAATAGTGAGTGCAGCTCTGGAGTATAATACAGGATGTAACTCAGGATAAGTAATGTAATGTATGTACACAGTGACTGCACCAGCAGAATAGTGAGTGCAGCTCTGGAGTATAATACAGGATGTAACTCAGGATCAGTACAGAATAAGTAATGTATGTACACTGACTATACCAGCAGAATAGTGAGTGCAGCTCTGGAGTATAATAGAGGATGTAACTCGGGATCAGTACAGGATAAGTAATGTAATGTATGTACACAGTGACTGTACCAGCAGAATAGTGAGTGCAGCTCTGGAGTATAATACAGGATGTAACTCAGGATCAGTACAGGATAAGTAATGTAATGTATGTACACAGTGACTATACCAGCAGAATAGTGAGTGCAGCTCTGGAGTATAATAGAGGATGTAACTCAGGATCAGTACAGGATAAGTAATGTAATGTATGTACACAGTGACTGTACCAGCAGAATAGTGAGTGCAGCTCTGGAATATAATACAGGATAAGTAATGTAATGTATGTACACAGTGACTGTACCAGCAGAATAGTGAGTGCAGCTCTGGAGTATAATACAGGATGTAACTCAGGATCAGTACAGGATAAGTAATGTAATGTATGTACACAGTGACTATACCAGCAGAATAGTGAGTGCAGCTCTGGAGTATAATAGAGGATGTAACTCAGGATCAGTACAGGATAAGTAATGTAATGTATGTACACAGTGACTGTACCAGCAGAATAGTGAGTGCAGCTCTGGAATATAATACAGGATAAGTAATGTAATGTATGTACACAGTGACTGTACCAGCAGAATAGTGAGTGCAGCTCTGGAGTATAATAGAGGATGTAACTCAGGATCAGTACAGGATAAGTAATGTAATGTATGTACACAGTGACTGTACCAGCAGAATAGTGAGTGCAGCTCTGGAATATAATACAGGATAAGTAATGTAATGTATGTACACAGTGACTGCACCAGCAGAATAGTGAGTGCAGCTCTGGAGTATAATATAGGATGTAACTCGGGATCAGTACAGGATAAGTAATGTATGTACACAGTGACTGTACCAGCAGAATAGTGAGTGCAGTTCTGAAGTGTAATTCAATGTGTGACACTAGGAGGGAGACAATATAACGTGGGGACTTGTTCAGGTGGATATTAAAATGTGGAGACCTATTTAGGGCAATTTTATAATGTTGGAGCGCATTCAGGTAGATATGATGTGGGTGCCACAATGAGGAGGGGGCATTATACTATAGGACATTATCCAGTCTGTTGACCATATCAGGCATAATACAGTGCCAGAGGCATTTTACCGTGTGAAGGCACAAGGGGGATGGATAGGATGTGGTTGGGGTAGTGATGGCTAACCTCTTGAGCTCGGTGTATCAAAATTTGTAAAAAGAAATGGAGCATAACTCAGGTGGTGCATTGTCACTTCTACAAAAATCCATAATGTTGTGATATTTGTACCTCTAATAACAAAAAGATATATCTTTAATATATGTACTGTGTTTATTAATAAAGCAAAACCAAAATATTATTTCCCTTAGCGCTTAGTCACTTGTTTGTTGCTGCAATTAATTAGCTAAATCTTTAATTGAAGGCTATTTCATAGACTAGAAGACCAGTGAGGTCTTGGCAGAGTGAACTGTCACTGATGGGGTGTTCTCTACCCCCAGTATTACTGAACAGTAGCCGTGGTGGGTACACCGGCAGCAGGGTGAGATTTTGTAACTACTTTAAGATAATGGCCAGGGTGTAAGGAGCACACACGTCTGAGATGACTCCTATCTAGTCACTGGAATGGTCCTTGGTCCAGCCATCTGCCATTGACAGGGCAACTATGGTATTCCCAGCTGTCTGGGTGCAAATCTGCAATAAAATTGGTGCGGGTGGGAGCTCTGGCTTCAATGCCTAACCCTAATACCAACTTCACTAACAGAGGTAAGATGGCCGCCGTTCGCACAGGAGGAAGCATGAGAGTTGCCTCCAGATGCTGCCATCTTGCTGCATGTCGGCAAAAACATCTCTTCACACAACTGATTGGCGGAGATCCCAGGTATCGGAGTCCCGCTATATTCAGCTGATGACCGATCCTAAGGATAGGTCATCAATTATTAAGGCTGCCATATTGACCCTCACTCAGCTTTCTTCATAGTAGTCTGATAGAAGGGAACTTTTGGAGATCGAGATTAGTAAACCTATTATAATGTGCACCTCCATGCCAGGTAATGGAGGCGTCTGCTGGAAACATTACCACCTGGGTTCTATTGCTTGTTAGAATATGTAGGACACAAGCGTCTCCGTCTACCCTGGCCTGGATTGCTTCTAGTTTGGAGGTGACACTTCAGCAGTCCACCCAGACCTGTCACCTGCTGCCTCTCGGCTCTGAGCAGCTGCTAAAGCGATTTGGACGCCAAGCTCTCCCGGGATGGCAAAGTCTTTAGATTTTGGATTGGAAGGTGCTGGAAAGTGCCGTGTCCACCGATCTTCCTCCGTCTCCCCCGGCACCTTCACTGCGGCTTTATAAAAACATATCGCTTCCTTGATTTAATATGGGCCAATTATGGCTTTGTGCTGTTAACATCATCATCAGGACTTCCAAGAAAGGCCTTAGTAAAATAAACCAACATACCCAGCACGCCGGAGGGGGAGCCAGACAGCTGAACCCATCCTGATATAACTCTTTTGTGACATTAAAAATGTGACCATTGAGTACTGAGGGGGGGGGGGGGGGGAGGGGGGGCACCTCCTTCACCATGTCTACCTTACGTCTTGGGATGGAAAATTTGCAAGGCCACAGTAATAAATGTCCTCTCTGCATAACTCAGGGCTGGTTACACATCTGCAGATGGATACCAACTGGAAAGGAGATTACAGGCTGAGCCCTTTCCTGGGCTGTCTGCCCCTCCTAATGAGGAACAGATTGGCTGGAGAAGGGTACCTAGGAGAGAACAAATTCCTTACCTGGAACTGCATTAGCGGCAGGCGGCCTTGCCATCCCGGGCGATCCTGACTATAACATGATATATCAATCACGTAGATGAGGTTGTTGTCGATGTTGGAACATACATGCCGTACATAGGTGTGGTGTGGGCAGCGGTATGCCACGCATGTACCATGGAGAGCGGCTAATGACTATGCCACATCTAGACAATACATTTAGTCATTTGCTTAGTTTACTGGTAACCAACCACATCCTTGTCCAATAACTGGGGTAGAAATGTCGGATTGCTGCAAATCTCTCCCTGCAGTTATGCAGATATGTAAATGGTAACAGGTGTGGTCTGATGAGACACCGGATTTTGCCGCAAGAAGGTGTAAAAGTGTTTCCCTTGCTGAACTATTGAAAAAGGCTCTTGGAGGCTACTTCTGGATAGTGTACCTCTTGGTGAGAGATCATTGAGTGGTAGACATGCCTCTACAACACTCTCGAAGATATTTTGCCCAATTGATAGACTGTAAGATTCCACAGTTTCCTTGTTCACCATCCAGACACAGGTGGCGCCTTCATTACACACCCCTATTTCTACCCGAAACATCTGCAGAGGCTTAGCAGACCCCAGAGAGTAATAGGTGGAGGCACAAGGGAGGTGTAAGAAATAACAAGCGTTTATACTGCCCATCCCTCACCTCTTCTAGGTCTCCTCATAGCATTTGGCACTCTCTCTTTGACCTCTTCCGGCCTCCTGGGTGACATCAAGCGCCTGATGGTCACTGCTAAGACCTGTGATTGGGTCAGAAGAGGGTTGAGAGTGCTGGAAGCTGCAAGGAGGCCCGAAATAGGTGAGAGAAGGTTTTTTTTACACCTCCCCTGGGTCAGATGGTTGAATTGTCTGAACCCAAAACAAAACTAATCTTCAGAGGTTTACCCATCTCTACAGAGGGGCCATGACATACAACAGTCGGTGACTCCTAGTAGTGATTCGAGAGACAGCTCAGTGATGTGTACATGAAATCTTGTGGCCACATGGCTTGGCTTGCAGGGCTTTCAGCAGGATAATGCTTGCCCACATCTAGCAAGGGTTTGTCAGGAATGTCTGCACCAGAATACAGCACTTTCTTGTCCTACACCGTCATCAGCTGAGGCCTGGTTCACATCTGCATCGGTAATCCGTTCGGGGGGTCTGCATGGGTACCCCCCTGAATGGAATACTGAATGGTGTACAGTAAAAGCAAACGGACCCCATAGCCTATAATGAGGTCTGTGTGGTTTCTGCATGCAACATGCGCACAGAAAAGTAGTTCACAATCTACTTTCTTGTCCGCATGACTCGTGTGGAGACAGTGCGGGAAAACACACGGACCCCATTATAGTCTATGGCGTCCACGTGCTTTTACTGCACACCGCTTGCCCATGCGTTCGGTAGTCCGTTCAGGGGGGTCCCCATGTGGACTCCCTCGAATGGATTACTGATACAGATGTGAACCAGGCCTTAGAAGTGTGCAGAATCTACAGGCTCAGTTGTAACATCTGTGAGCAAATGAACGCATAATTTAAAGGGGCTGTCCATGTTCAGAAAAACAGGGCAGTTTCTCTACAGATTGCTTGTGATATTGTTGCTCAGCCCTATTCACTAGAGAGAAGCTGCATTACCACATACAACTTATGGACAGGTTGTGGCGCTATTGTAGGAAGGAAACCGAAAACTTGATCTGGACGTGTTAAAGAACATCTTGTATGTTCTGGTGAAATGACTTTGCCTGGCCACCTCCACAATGTCACAATGAGATCCAGCTGCTAGCCTGCTTGTTGATGGTTTCCAACTAGCAACAGTTGTCACTGCTGATGTCTGACATTTCTTAATGGCATGACTATGCATGGTATAAGATGTCTTATTCCATCTCTGGAAAGGCTTATTTACAGTACAAGCCGCACATTAACATGGGGGATGACATTTCTACCAGCCACTGGATAAAATCTCTTGCTCTCATTGAAGACAGATGTTAAAATGGAGATGAATAACAATGAGAGAAAGTGATTCTTCCACTTGTCCTCACTCCGGGGTCTCCTGAAACACGATGATCTATTGAGAAACTCCAAACGATGATGAAATGCAAGAAGAAGAAGACGTGCTCTGTGGAAACATGTCTGCTGTGCCGAGTCCTGGACGGGATCTACCTTTGTATCTTGTGTCACATCTTCCTAAATCCTGCGCCTCTCGCAGAACACTCCACTTACATGGGATCTCAATCTGCTAGCATTTTAGTTATAGTTTACCAAAAATCTGAAAATCCCTCGTAATGTTTCCTGTCCTCAACCGTCATGTTAAAATCCCATTAGATCCCACTGGTCCACCACAGTAATAGAGTATCGTCCGGTGGGCCAAGACTCTAACACATTAATAGTCCAGCACAAGACACCAACATTTGTAGAGTACTATGGTCAATTTCCTCAGCTTGAGGTATCTCAGTCCATCATTGAACAGGCCCAATCTTAGGTTCCCAGTTGAGGGAAGGTCAAGGAGCTCCCATATCATTGTATTATCAGCTGATCCGACTACAAATGGTAAATTCGACTAACTTTTATCTAACATGCATGGCTGACTTTATTCAGTGCCACCTGACTTTGAGCTGAAGGGTGCAAAGATTTGGAGGTGTTGAAATGTCCTCTGTAAATGATGGCACTGTTTAGCATCTTCTGTATCTCCAACAATGGCCACTTATTCAAGTAACACACATCACCGATTGTGAAGCTGCTGTACTAGGAGCCACCCAAAGCTCCTACAGCAACTATATACCTACAGTCACGCACCCTTTAAGGGGCTCCCATCCCATACATAAACAGTGCTGCAAGGTTACTTTGTTTTTTCTCATCTTACCCTGTAAATAAGCCACCATGAAGTTTTACCATCTGCAAAGTATGTGACAAGTCTTCGAGACGACATCCACCTGCCTGAGAAGACATTTCCTCCTCTACAATGGTCCTTCTACAGGCTGATGGAACACAAACTCAGCCACCACATACTGTATATTTTTACAATGAATAAGATCTCAGCCTTTATTTGTATAAGTGATGAATATTTATTTAATGTTTGTGTATGACATCACAGGATCACCCCCCACCCACCCATTTGTGCCCCAGGTCCAATCAGTCTACCATTAGTTAGACCAAGTACTATGTACTTATACATTAATCATGTCTAGCTGGTACAAGTCTCATATGAATGTTGGCCTGGTCCATAAAATATCCAGGGGGTCCGATGGAAGGCGCCAAGTTTGGAAAGGCCCACTAAAGGAGTAGAATTCTTCTATGTAAAGATCTGTGGTGGCCCATAGGTGAAATAGTTCAGCAACAGTATAGCATAGTATAGTACGGTATAGTAAAGGATGCCAAACCATTGTACGATTACAAAAACATCAGACTATAAGTACAATAATACCTGAAAATAATACTGAAATAACATTGCCAGACAGTTCACAAATCACACCACCATAGAGTACACAAATAACAGTGCTAGACACATGCAAAGCAAAGGTAATACTGCTATACAGTAACCAAATATTGAAGCTTATTAGTCGCTCAGTAACAGTGCCATATTGTAATAGTAGTGCTAAATACATTAATAGCAACTCTGCCAAATAGTAACAAAAAGAATAGTGCTAAACACATCCCAAGTGGCACTGCCATATAATAATCAAATAATACAGCTAAACTCATACAAAGCTACACTGCCATATAGTATCCAAATAATAGCATTAAACACATCCCAAGCAACATTGCCATATAATAATCAAATAATAGTGCTAAACACATCCCAAGTGGTACTGCCATATAATAATCAAATAATAGAGCTAAACTCATACAAAGCTGTACTGCCATATAGTATCCAAATAATAGTGCTAAACACATCCCAAGTGGCACTGCCATAAAATAATCAAATAATACAGCTAAACTCATGCAAAGCTACACTGCCATATAGTATCCAAATAATAGCGTTAAACACATCCCAAGCAACACTGCCATATAATAATCATATATTAGAGCTAAACTCATACAAAGCTACTGTGCCAGACGATCACTGTCAGTATTATATCTACCTGTATATTTTGTGTACTGTATGTAACCCCCAAATGTAAAGCACCATGGAATTAATGGTGCTATATAAATAAACAATAATAATAATATTCTCACCAAATAGAAGTCCTATTGGCACTGAATATGTACCAAAAATAGTCCCATATAATTCTTCACTGCTCCAAGTATCACTGCTATACACTAACGAAATAACACTGCCTATCAGTTCCCAAGTAGAACCAGCACAGAGTACCCAAATAATAATCCTATTAGTACCAAATAGTGGCGTATGATCCAACCACAGTATGTCCAATAACAGTGGCACAGAGAACATAAGTAATACCACCATACTGTGCTCCCATTATACCACTGTACTCAGTGCTACACCAGATCCAAATAACCCTGCGGGTCCCTACCTTAATCCCTTGGCAGTAATAATCTGTAGTTAGTCCCTTTGGTGGGAATTATTTTGCTACTGTCCTTAACCCTTTGCCGTTCTGGGGTCTGGAAAAGCTGGGTGCCAGGATATACTGAAAGTTGTAGTTTCACAATAGCTGGAGAGCTTCAAGTTAAAAATTTGCTCCAGACCTTCCAAGCAGCTAAGTTGTTAAAAGATTAGCGTATTGATCCCCAGCTTCTCGCCGTGTCACATGACGGCCGGGCGAGCAGGAAAACGGGATGAGTGCAATTAATTTCTCTGGAAAAAGAGCTTGAAGGGATTAACAGAGCGGCGCGTGTACGCCAGACACCGGGGAACAGGCCGCAGGTAGACGGGAATAATGGTATTAACACCACTATGCCGCATCCATTTGACAATTCCACTGACTCAGCAGTCTGCACCGCGCTTTTAACCCTTGCCCTGCCAGGCAGATCGAAACAGCAGAGCTGACACTATTTGATACAATTTGTAACATATTCCATAAAGCAATATTACTAGTCTTCACCATCGCCTCACCTGTCCACAGGATGTGACTGGTACTGCAGCTCAGTCATAGTCACTTCAATGGAACAGAATTGCAATACCAGATGTAACCTGTGAACAGATGTGGCACTGTTTCTGGAAGAAAATAGCCATGTTAATCTATTCCAGTACAACTCCAAATCCTGGACTCTTTCATACAATGGGCAAAAGTGGTAACTGCCCTGGAACCACCACCATCCAGTTCTCTGCATGTAGTATATTCGATATTTCCACTGTATTGACTTGTAGACAATGCATATATAGCGGTATTATTTCAATACAATATGGTATTGTTAGGTGGGCTCGGTATAGAACTATTATGTGGGAACTGGGTAAGTATAGATCACAGGGCAGATTTGCAGAAATGTATAGAACTATATTAAAGTGGGATATGAGTACTGTGCGATACTACTATGTGAACACTGTGTGACAGCATAATGCTGCACTGTTGAACAGTATTATGTTGATATTGAAAAGCAATGTAATTTGAGTACTATGTGGCACTTCTATATTACTGTAATGTAATATTATGTGGGCAATGTTTCAGAGTGTTTCTGAATGTTATCGTTGTATGACAGCATTATGTAAGAACTGTACGGTAGTATAGTACCATATGGATACCGTATAGAAGGATTATGTGAGCACTGTGGAGTAGTATTATGTTGATATTGCATAACAGTATTACATGAATACTGTAAAGTAGTACAGTACAATGTGGTCATGGTATGACAGTATTATTTGATAGTATTATGTTGGCACTGCATGACAGTATTATGTGAGCAATGTATAGAAGTACAGTACAATATGGTCACTGAATGACAGTATTATGTACACAGTAAGTACTGTAGAGCAGTATTATGTTGACATTTTATAACAGTATTATATGAGTAATGTATCATTAGTATAGTGCAAACTGTATGACAGTATTGGTTGATGGTTGTAGAACAGCATTACATACCTCCCAACTTTTGAAGAACAGAAAAAGGGACAAAATGTGCTGTGCGCGCCGTAGCAAATTTAGCCACGCCCACTTTTATGTTGACTCCGCCCATTCTCATTCATTTTTTATGTGCCCCCACACAGTATAATGCTCCTAAAGTCATCCATAAATTATATGTCCCCCCTCCATCTCTTCCCCAGTTTCATGGCCCCCCATCTCTGCCCTCAGTTTCATGGCCCCCCATCTCTGCCCTCAGTTTCATGGCCCCCCATCTCTGCCCCCAGTTTCATGTCCCCCATCTCTTCCCCAATTCCATGTCCCCCCTCCATCTCTGTCCCAATTCCACGTCCCCACTCCATCTCTGCCCCCAGTTTCATGTCCCCCATCCGTGCCCCCAGTTTCATGTTCCCCATCTCTGCCCCAGTTTCATTTCCCCGATTTCTGCCCCAGTTTCATGTCCCCCCATCTCTGCCCACAGTTTCATGCCATTTCCACCCCCCTTCATCTGCCCCAGTTTCATGCTGTTCTTCCCCCCCCCCCCCTTCATCTGCCCCAGTTTCATGGGCCCCTTCATTATGTTCTACCTCAATGTTTAACACAAAAAACAACTATAACTCACCCTTCCAACGTTACGCAGTAATGGTCCCTCTTATTCCCCCTTCGCAGTAATAGCTCCCTCTTATTGCCCCTACATAGTAATAGTCCTCTCTTATTGTCCCTACGCAGTAATAGTCCTCTCTTATTGCCACCACGCGGTAATAGTCCCCTCTTATTGTCCCTATGCAGTAATAGTCCCCTCTTATTGCCCCTACGCAGTAATAGTCCCCTCTTATTGCCCCTATGCAGTAATAGCTCCCTCTTATTGCCTCCTCATGTTATTAGCAGAGGGCGAGCTGCTAAACCTGTGACCTTGGGAGCTATGAGGACACTGATGACATTACTGGACAAATCGGGACATGGGGCAGATACTCGGGGCATAAAATCCAATATCTGAGGATCAATAAATAACAGATAATATATCACATTATAATCATACATGTGGCTATTCTGGTGACACCAGTTTCTTCCAGGAGGTTATGGGTTAACAGTAACTCCTTAGGTGCCAGCAGGTTTACAGTCTTCCTGCCACTGGAGCACAGCAATGAGGCCAAGGACCTTAAACTCTCCTCATTACAATTCCAGTCGTGGTCCCCCTCCTCCTCCCGCTGTCTGCACCACACACCCCAGGTTTATTTTGTCTCCCTGTCTCTCCTTGTCAGCCTGGATTACTTCTGACTCCTAAATGGGGTAATACAGGATTGGGGTGGACAATCTCTACACTCACATTTACAGAATATGGGGGGGGGGGGTTTCTTTATAAATAATACAGCCTCCAGGATATAATAATAGAGTCTGTTTAACCCCATAACTGCCTGCAGCTATATGACAGCCATAACAATTTACATAACATAATGATGGCCCGCCACTGGCTTTACCATTCAGGAGCCCGGGAAAGCTGGGTGACAATGGCTGTAGGGCTGTGGTTGCCATATGATCACAAGCTATTGTTTTTTTAATTTTATTTTGGGTAGAAAAGCTCATTTATAGGGATTATGTGTACTATTACATAACTGCACACGGACATGAAGCCCCCCTCCCCAATGTCTATTGTGCCGCTGGCAGTTCACAGGTTAGATCTATACATTCCCTCAGAGAGGTGCGGGGCCAGACGGTCGTGTGCGTCTAATGTTTGGACCCAGGGAAGGAAAGGGGGGAGAAAGTTACAGCTTCCCCATATAAGGAAATCCTAAACCGCGTGTCTTTTTATGGAACGTCTCCTTCCTTTGCTCCTTAGAGAGTCAGCGTGCTCCTTACAGTCTTCCTTGGGTCACCGTATCCAGATATACAATATCCTCAATAGATATCATAAGTTACGATCGGGCCATATACAACAAGCCCAAATATGAGACACCCCATTATTAGAAGCACTTTGCATATCTGTATAATATACAACTAGCTTATTCACATCACTGGGGGTAGTATGCAAAGGAAACAACCTGTTGGCCACTGATTGGAGGTCTTTCTAGGACCTCCTTGCCAAAATGAGGACAGTGTACTACTGTAAACCCGCACAATCAGCTGTAATCTGTAGTAAGTGTTCATTATTTCTACAGCACCCCCGCAGGGAAAATGAGGTATTGCATGCTGAGTCCTCCAAAGCAAAAGAGGCTCTTTGCAGGTGCTCTGGCTAATATATAAGGCTTCTAAGATATGTATATTCTCTATGTACTGTGAGGTACAAGTAGTGTTGGACTGGCCCATGAGTGTACCAGCGGATCCTCTGGTGGACCCATGTTCTAACACAATAATGGCCCAGCAGAAGACACCCACATTCGAAGCATACTATGGTCTAATTCCAAGGGGATCCTGGTGGGCCCAAGGAACCTCAGTCTGACAGAGCCCAAAACTTAAATTCACATGTATTTACTCACGCATTGGAGGACCCACTACTTGTACGTAAGTCTATAGCATAAAGTGTTCAAGTGGTTTGAGGGGCAGTAGATAGATCCTGATTCTGCCATTCTATTGTGACCTCCTCTCCTTACACACTGCTCTGCCACTTGCAGGAGGAGGTGATAAGGCACGCGGTACTCCATCCGGAGTAATAACTTCCAAATCAATCTTCTTCTTTTCTTCTGTTTTTTAATAAAGGAACGAGTTTATTCAGATTAGAGAAGATAAAAACCTCACAGATTGTGTCTTGTATTCTGCCTTGCCCCCAGTGTTTACACTGCCAAGCAGCTCAGTGTTGGCAGATTCAGAAAGTGTGATTGACAGCTCAAGGGAAAGAGGAGGAAACCAGATCTCGAGTGTCTTAACAAGATGAAAGTGAGTATCTGGTTTCTATGAGTACATAACCTGTCATAAAATTCCTTTAAAGAGTTTGTACCTTTAAAGACATTTATCCTCTATGCACCAGACACTGACCACTGAGCGTCCGACTATTGAGTTGTCCAGTGATCAGCCCCATGACTGTGAAGGGAGTGCAGGTCATGCAAGCGACGCTTTAGGGGGACTTTTGCCCCCCATTTTGATCGCTGGGGGACCTGGTGGTTGGACCCCCAGCAATGAGACGTCTGTTTCCTTTAATCAAAGCATAATGTGAAGCATGAGAGGGCGGAGCCTGACACAAGAATTTAAAGAGGTTTTCCATGATTGTAAATATTAATGACCAATCCTTAGGATACTTCATTAATATCAGATCGCTGGGTGTCAGCTGTTTGAAGTCAATGCAGAATTTGGTTGACTATTGCATACCAAGCACAGTGCCCTACATTGTATTATGGCTGTGCCTGGTATTGCAGCTCAGCCTGAGTTGTCATCACAGACTGTCAATAAGTCATGTGATGAATGAATTTGAAATCACTGACCTGTGCATTGAAAGCTTATCTATGTCGAACCCGCACCAATTAGATATTGATGACCCATCCTAAGGACATGTAAATAATATGAATCTTCTGGAAAACCCTAAGCTATATACGGTGCTTGAAGAGTTACTTTGCTGTACATTAGTACATGGAAACTACCGCTTCTGCATACTGTTTATACATTGCAGTGACTAATAACTCTGTAGGCAGTAAGCTCCTCAGCTCCCTCTAGTGGTGAGTGCTGGTAGGCAGATTTTTATTTTATTGACATCCATGCAGCAGATTTGGAGCTCTGTATCAGGAATCTGCTTAGTGTTAGGAATCTGAG
This sequence comes from Leptodactylus fuscus, assembly GCF_031893055.1. Classification (NCBI taxonomy): domain Eukaryota; kingdom Metazoa; phylum Chordata; class Amphibia; order Anura; family Leptodactylidae; genus Leptodactylus; species Leptodactylus fuscus. The sequence continues at coordinate 39,699,978 of NC_134275.1, forward strand.
GCATTGCACCAATTTCATACATGATTACTCCAATCTCCAAGTAATTGGGAGAATGCCTGGCTACAAAACCACCGAGACACTTGTCTTGCTCTCATTGAAAATATGTTCTGAGCAGAAACATTCCTCTGCATCGTACGCAGCTCACACGTACAAGCTCGTCTACGACCTCTGTGTTATTTACACTTTGCCCCTGGCACGCTTCCTTTTGGTGTTGCTCGCGTTGCAGAAGAGGTGTATCCGCTGAAAAGGAGCCAGCACATAAAACTATTGCTGTGGATGTGTGCCCAGCTCCCAGTCCTGGGTTAGTGATTGTCCCGATGGTTGACGGTAACAATCAAGTGCTCATTCCGAGACAGAGCAGACCCGCACTTGGCGTTACACATGTCCAAATCCAATTAGTGTCTGAAAGACACCCAGAGCGTGGTTTATTTCAGCGCCGAAACGCTCAGACAGGCTCTCTATGCACAGCTTGGAAGATCTCACATTAAAAAAAAAAAAATTAAAAAATTTCACGATAGCAATGCCAAGTACTGATAGGGGTAATCCATCACCACTTACGTGGAAATCCCGCCAATTCGTTCTTTCCCTTTAATTATGCATTTAACCCTTTCACTGCAAAAACAGAGGTTTGGGGTTAGTGGAGGGGGGGATTGTAGCGTCTACGAGTCATATAGAAGGTCAATCCCCTCTCCCCCCCTTCCCCTATTTCCTTCTAACAGGAACCTCATGCTCGGGCTTGGGCTTATTGTAAACAGATTGTCGGTAATAGCGGCGCACTTGTGGTAGAGCTACTGGGCTTCTAGAAGATTTAGGAGACAAGGTGGTTGCTACTGAGGCGAAACGTGAAGCTCCCAGGCAAAATCTGTAACAGGGCCCCCACTGGCCATGTGCCATTTACAATATCGAACTGGGGTTCTTTGGGATCACCAAATAAACTCATGCTGGGGGCCCAACCTCTATCAACCACTAGGAAATTGACCCTTCCCCTTCAATTGGTAGAGGGGCCTTTGAGCCCCACATGTGCTAGGACCCACATTGAAGTGCTACATCTGCACCCCCTATAGATAAGTGCTTATATCATGCAGCCATGTCACTAAACCTTACACAACATGGTGCTGGCTAAATGTGAGTTGGGTGGCGGGATTGAGCTAGCATCCTGCTGTGGTGATCAAGAAATATTCATGGGGCACTCAATTTTTTGTGAAGTTTCAGGACACTTCAGCCCCACACAGAATAATATACTCACTTTTCTGAGGGTCCAGGAGTAGTGTTGAGCGAACTCGTTGAAGTTTGGGTTCAATGAGTGTAGCCGAACTTTGCCCAAAAGTTCAGTTCAGGTACCCGAACTTGACCCGAACTGAAACTCCATTGAAATCAATGAGGACCTGAAAAATGGCTGAAAAATGGGGATAGTAATGGCTAGAGTGCTGCAAAATTGGGGTAATAACAGAAAAAAATAAATAAAAATAAAAATAAAATAATAATTTTGAAACTGGGGAGAAGGAGGTGGGTGTGGTAGTATAAGTGGAAGAGGAGGAGGCAGAGGAGGTAGCCAACATTTTAACCACTCAGGCGTTGGCACAGCCAAGTCCAGTGGGATCTATTAATGAACAAAAGTATGTCCATGTTGGCTGTAGATAGGCGGATTCTCTTCTCAGTGATGACACCCCCTGCGGTGCTGAACACACATTCTGATAGGACACTTGCAGCAGGGCAGGCCAGCACATCCAAGGCGTAGAGGGCAAGCTCTGGTCATGTGTTTAATTTACCAACCCAGAAACTGAACGAGAAGGACCAATCACTCAGTACCACTAGACATGGTCAAAGTCTGCGCTAAGAGACAGTATGGGTACACACAGAGTTTTTGTTATGGAGCTAGGAGACAGTATGGGTATACACTCAGTAATTGTTACTATGCTAGGATGCGGTATGGGTACACACGCAGTTATTGTTAAATCAAATCAAACAAGCTTTATTGGCACGTCCGAATAGATATTTGGCATTGCCAAAGCTAGTAAAGGGGGAAGGGGGGGGGAGTGGTGGGTATGGGGGGGTTGATTTGGGGTATAACAGTCCGTGGGGTCTCATCTCCCTCTTGTTTGGTAACAGCTGGACACATATTGGGCAGCGATCTCCACAGTGGCCTCTTCTTCTCCCAGTAGGATGTAGAGTTTCCTCTTCTCGTCTGCAGATGTGAAGTCTGGGATGTGGGCAGAGAGTCTTTGGTAGTAGGCGGCCCTCACAGCTGAGTATTTGGTGCAGTGTAGCAGGAAGTGGGCCTCGTCTTCTAGGGCCCCCTTGTCACTGTGCTGGCACATTCTGTTCTCCCGTGGCTTGTACGTCTGCCTATGTTGCCCTGTCTCTGTCTCCAGGCTGTGTGCGCTCAGTCTATACCGGCTCAGGGTCTGTCTGTGTTTGGGGTGGCGTATTCTCTCCAGGTAGGTGACCATGGTGTAGTCCCTTTGCAGGGATTGGTACACGGTGAGTTTCTTGGAGTTATTTATTGCGCTTCTCCATTCCTCGATGTACCATTCTTTGTCTCTCTCAATGGCTCCTTTTATTTGAGCCTTGTTCAGGGCATGTTGGGGGTTTTGGCTCGGCAGATGGCTGATGCTTGGTTGGGGGGTTTGCTCAGGGCTCTGTGGCTCAGCCAGGCTTGGTGGTGGTAAGAGCCAGGGCTGCTGTCCTGTATGTGTGTCCAGAATGATAGCGCCTTCTTCTGCATGGTGAGCCATAGGGGGAGCCTGCCTAGCTCTGCTTGGCATACCATGTTGGAGGTGTTGCGATGGACATGGAGGAGGTACTTGCAGAACTCAAGGTGGAAGGTCTCTGTTGGGCTGGAATCCCACTTTGACTTGTCTGGGTAGGAGGCTGGGCCCCAAACCTCACTGCCATAGAGAAGGATCGGAGCGATGACTGCATCGAATATCTTCAGCCAGACCCTCACTGGTGGTTTGAGGTGGTACAGTTGTCTTCTGATGGCGTAGAAGGTTCTGCAGGCTTTTGCTTTCAGGGTTTCTATTGCTGCTTTGAAGCTTCCTGATTGGCTGAGCTCCAGCCCCAGATAGGTGTAGCTGTTGGTTTTCTCCAGTGTGGAGCCATTCAGTGTGAATTGTGGGGTGGAGGCTTTATTGTGGCCTTTCTTCTGAAATACCATGACTTTGGTCTTCTTGTGGTTGATGGGTAGAGCCCATGTGGTGCTGAATTTTCCCAGCACTAACAGGCTTTCTTGGAGGTCTTTCTCGGTGGGGGACAGAAGTAGGAGGTCGTCGGTGTATAGCAGGAACTTCACCTCCCGGTCGTTCAGGGTGAGGCATGGTGTTGGTGAGGCTTCTATGGCTGCAGCCAGTTCATTGATGTAGATGTTGAAGAGCATTGGGCTCAGGCTACAGCCCTGTCTGACCCCTCGAGCGTGTTGGAAGTATGCTGTCCTTTTCCCGTTCACCTTCACACTGCATTGGTTTCTGTAGGAGCTCTTGATGACATCATACGTTCTTCCTCCTATTCCACTCTCTAGGAGTTTCAGGAGCAGGCCTGGGTGCCATACTGAGTCAAACGCCTACTTAAAGTCTACGAAGCAGGCAAATATCTTGCCTCTTCTGGTGTTGTGGACGTGGGTCTTGATGAGGCTGTGCAGTGTGTAGATATGTTCCGTGGTGTGGTGGCTTGACATGAACCCTGCTTGGCTCTTGCTGAGGACCCCATGTTGTGTGAGGAAGGTGAGGATTCTGTTATTGATGATGCTGTTGAACAGTTTCCCCAGCGTGCTGCTGACACAGATCCCTCTGTAGTTGTTGGGGTCGTATTGATCTCCATTCTTGTAGATGAGGGTTATGAGGCCTTTGTTCCAGTCTTGGGGGAAGTGTCCTGCATTGAGGCGGAGAGTGAATAGTTTTGTTATGAAGCTAGGAGACAGTATGGATACACGCACAGTTTACTGTCACTGCCCTGAAAAGGGCAATTATTATTTCTAGGCTAATTACCCCTCACAGTATCCGGCTCCTCTCCCTACCTAGCTGCCGCCTCTACCTAGCCTATCTATCTGCAATGACGATGGGACCTGTAGCCCTGTCTCACATTTCCCACCTGGCCAATCGCAGTCATGCTCATACTCCATTTACCTGTGATGTCTGTTTGTTCAAAGCTGTTTAATTGGCCACTCATCAGTCAATCAACCAGCTTCAAGGGTGAGTAAAACCCGAACTTTAGTGCTGAAGTTTAGGTTCGGGTACCTGAACCCATGAGGTTCGGCACAGACCCGAACTTTGCGGTTCGGGTTCACTTATCACTATCTGGGAGGTCTCCATGTTTACTAGGAATCTCCCAGACCAAGTTTTTGGTTCACTAAGCTTTCCACTAAGCCTACATTCAGACAAATGTCATAATCGGCCACATGATGGCCATAATATGGCTGCATTAAAATCCATTTGGGCTATTCACATGATCGATTTTTTTTCACGGTTTTGAACAGACTGTCGTAAAGTGGGTCATGTATTATTTTTGTTCATTTTCAAAGATTCTTCAATTCACTCCAAAGTATGGGAGATCCATGAAAATGGGTGCAAAATGGGTGTGAAAGATGTACATTTTTCATGGGTGCTTTGCACAATGTTTGCGTTGATCAAGTCTAAGTTTTGCAGTGTCCCATTATGAGTCTATTGGAGATCTCTTCTACCTCCAAAAACTTTTTTTATCAAGGCCACAGCACTGCATTGGGGCGGCAGAAGGTAGAGATTATTGCCAAAGTAACCAGTACCCAAAAAACTTGTTTTTGAGGTCAAAACATTGGAGAAGAAGGAAATATTTTAGCTGCTTGGACCATGCATCACATCCAATAGGACTATAGTGGATATGTAAAAACAATGGGTTGTGAATTTGATTTTCCTGCGTCTATTTCTGTTCTTGGTGGTCATATGGGCACGCAAAATAAAAATATTATATGGGGACAAGGTTCAAACTAGAAAGTCGGTTTTATAGGAACATGGCAGATGGATTGAAAAAAAAAATGAGAGGAATTGTATCTTTGATACATATTACACGTCTCGTGTTCTCCTGTATTCCTGGCAATTAGCATTAACAGTGAGATGCTTTGACCTTTGACAAAAATAATCCCGCAACTTTGTGTAATCTGTAATTAAAACCATTCCGATTAATAAGGACTTGAGTAATTGCCGTCGTTTGACTTAATTGTAGGTCTGAGGGACCAGATGGGCCTCGGCTGTCACAGATCAGAGGATCCCGGCTCCGGACTCTTCTCGGCTTTTCCCAATTAATATTTATGACTGGACCTCAAAGCCCTATAATAAATGAGAGTCTAATGACCGCCGATTACTGGAGCTTTATTTCTTCACATTTTCTGGAGTAATGAGCAATATGCGAGCTGTCAGGACGATGAGCCGCCATAAATTACCGGAAACGAGATAAACGAGAGCTATACGGCGGGCTTCATTAATGTTACAATAGTGTCATTTCTGCTGTCAGCTTCCACTTTAACCAAAGCTGAAGGAAGTTGGCATCAAAATATTTCTGGAAAATGTCCTAAATCATCTTCTGTGCCTCACACGTATCTACTGAAAGCTTCATCCTAGGCAAAAAAAATAAAAAAAATACTCTCTATTGAGAGTTCAATGTAGTGCAGGAGGGAAAAAACTATTCTGGTCACATTAGCAGTACCATTCCAAGGGGTCAAACTTAAAGGGGTATCCTCATCTAGGACGTTTATATGCTACCCACCCTAAGAGGTGATGTGGGGGTGCCCACTGATGGGGCTTTCCTCTGTACTCTGGAAGACAACAGATGATGTAGTTGATGAAGGTTGCAAATTCTGATCAACTGGAATGGAAAGACCCATACAGCTCCATGCTATCTATTCCTCTTTGGAGGGCCAAATTAGAAGGGTATCCTAAATATGGATGTCTCAGAGACGACTGGGAGCCAAACAAAACAGCATAGGTTGTTAACTTCTGGTCTAGGCGTCTATGCAGATGATTCAATGATGCGAAGACTGGACTAAGGTCTACTGAGTGGACTATAATCACTAAAGACCTGAGTTCCATGAAGACCACCCATTGGCACAAGACTCTTGAGCCTTCTAAAAACTGGCATGGCCAAAAGTAGGGGGACATCACAACTGATTTGGCCATTATTGCTTCCAGGGACGTAGTTGGGGGGTGGCAAAATGGGCAACTAAAAGCCTGCTGCTCCATATCCAGGGAGCTCCACATCCCGGGAACTCCGCAGGTGTATCGCCATGCTGTGCACGCCGATACTACTTAAACTGAAGAGTCCCTGCTCTGTCATAGAAGACCGCCGATAACACATGGGACGTCAGGTGATGTGATGACATCACTGCATTGCGCCACATGTGCCACTACTACAAGAAGAGTCTGCGACTGCTCTGCTCATCGCAGGAGGGCGGTAAAGTGAGTACAAGATTTATTGTTTTTTGGTAAGGGATAGGGATTAACTGCTAAGGAGACAAATATTATTTGTAGGCGGGCTAATATTTTTATTGGGGGTGAACTATTAAATACTGTATAAGGGGGCTAGTATTTATAATGGAAGAACTATTATACAGTTAGGGCCAGAAATATTTGGACAGTGACACAAGTTTTGTTATTTTAGCTGTTTACTAAAACATGTTCAGAAATACAATTATATATATAATATGGGCTGAAAGTGCACACTCCCAGCTGCAATATGAGAGTTTCCACATCCAAATCGGAGAAAGGGTTTAGGAATCGTAGCTCTGTAATGCATAGCCTCCTCTTTTTCAAGGGACCAAAAGTAATTGGACAATGGACTCTAAGGGCTGCAATTAACTCTGAAGGCGTCTCCCTCGTAAACCTGTAATCAATGAAGTAGTTAAAAGGTCTGGGGTTGATTCCAGGTGTGTGGTTTTGCATTTGGAAGCTGTTGCTGTGACAAGACAACATGCGGTCAAAGGAACTCTCAATTGAGGTGAAGCAGAACATCCTGAGGCTGAAAAAAAAGAAAAAATCCATCAGAGAGATAGCAGACATGCTTGGAGTAGCAAAATCAACAGTCGGGTACATTCTAAGAAAAAAGGAATTGACTGGTGGGCTTGGGAAATCAAAAAGGCCTGGGCGTCCACGGATGACAACAGTGGTGGATGATCGCCGCATACTTTCTTTGGTCAAGAAGAACCCGTTCACAACATCAACTGAAGTCCAGAACACTCTCAGTGAAGTAGGTGTATCTGTCTCTAAGTCAACAGTAAAGAGAAGACTCCATGAAAGTAAATACAAAGGGTTCACATCTAGATGCAAACCATTCATCAATTCCAAAAATAGACAGGCCAGAGTTAAATTTGCTGAAAAACACCTCAAGAAGCCAGTTCAGTTCTGGAAAAGTATTCTATGGATAGATGAGACAAAGATCAACCTGTACCAGAACGATGGGAAGAAAAAAAGTTTGGAGAAGAAAGGGAACGGCACATGATCCAAGGCACACCACATCCTCTGTAAAACATGGTGGAGGCAACGTGATGGCATGGGCATGCATGGCTTTCAATGGCACTGGGTCACTTGTGTTTATTGATGACATAACAGCAGACAAGAGTAGCCAGATGAATTCTGAAGTGTACCGGGATATACTTTCAGCCCAGATTCAGCCAAATGCTGCCAAGTTGATCGGACGGCGCTTCATAGTACAGATGGACAATGACCCCAAGCATACAGCCAAAGCTACCCAGGAGTTCATGAGTGCAAAAAAGTGGAACATTCTGCAATGGCCAAGTCAATCACCAGATCTTAACCCAATTGAGCACGCATTTCACTTGCTCAAATCCAGACTTAAGACGGAAAGACCCACAAACAAGCAAGACCTGAAGGCTGCGGCTGTAAAGGCCTGGCAAAGCATTAAGAAGGAGGAAACCCAGCGTTTGGTGATGTCCATGGGTTCCAGACTTAAGGCAGTGATTGCCTCCAAAGGATTCGCAACAAAATATTGAAAAAAAAATATTTTGTTTGGGTTATGTTTATTTGTCCAATTACTTTTGAGCTCCTAAAATGTGGAGTGTTTGTAAAGAAATGTGTACAATTCCTACATTTTCTATCAGATATTTTTGTTCAACCCTTCAAATTAAACGTTACAATCTGCACTTGAATTCTGTTGTAGAGGTTTCATTTCAAATCCAATGTAGTGGCATGCAGAGCCCAACTCGTGAAAATTGTGTCACTGTCCAAATATTTCTGGCCCTAACTGTATATAAGATAGATAGATAGATAGATAGATAGATAGATAGATAGATAGATAGAGGCTATTATAGGAGAGAAACTACAGTATCCTACTAATATTATAAAAGTGAAAAGAAAATCTAATTTGTCGCAAAATTCTAAAACAATGAGAGCTATGAAGGTAGCCAGAAGTCACAGAGTTCTCCTCAAGCGGAGCACAGGTGAATCATCGACGCCAGCAACATACTCATTATATGCCAGAACAATCAAAGGCATGGTGCGATAAATAAGTTCGGCGGCAGGTCAGTTTGAGAACTGACGAAACCCCTGAGCAGGCGAACCATCAACGCCAACAAAACGCTCAGCGAGCTGCTGAGATGTCGGAACAATTGCAGGCACAGTGCAAGAATTAGTTCAGCGGCAGGCCAGTTTGATAGCTGCCGAAATGCCGCAGCAAGTGGATCATCAACACCAACAACGCGCTCATTATATGGCGTCCAAGCGAGCTGCTGAGATGCCGGAACAATCACAGGCATAGCATGAGTAACAAGTTCAGCAGCAGGACAGCTTGAAAGCTGCCGAAACGCCAAAGCAGGCAAACCATTGATGGCAGTAATTTGCTGAACATAGGCAGAGGGCTAGCTATATATAAGGGGGCTATTACTGATATGGGACTATAATTTATAACAAGCCCCTGTAATAACTGATGAGGGGGTGCAAAAATCTATTAGGCAGTACAAAGGTGGTTATTTGGGTGTGGTCATAAGGTGGGTGGTTGTTACTGTTTTTGAGGCAGAAAGGGTTGTTATTAATGGGCTGCCACTGGAAATATGTTGGCGTTGCTTGTATATAAGCATTTGGGACCCCGCTTTTAATTTCGCACAAGGCCCCAGTTTGTCTAAAACTTGCCCTGACTGCTTCTAACCTCCATAGCAAACCATGCTATATGCCATGGACCATGGAGGAGCTCCATAACTTTCTCCAGGGCAGTCACTGGTCCACCATCCACCAAATGTCTGTTGTAGTAGAAGAGCCCTAGTCAACTGGAAGTGTCTTCAAGTGAAAATATTATTAAAGGGGTTTGCTCACCATCCCAAGATAACATCATGTGACAATGTCCTGCACACATTTAATGCTTAGAAGAATGGTTATCAACTGTGTAGGAGTAAACTAATGACACTTACTGTAATGACACTTAGGACATATGTGATGTGGGTTGCTATTAAAGGTCCATACACGGCATTACTACTGGTTTGGTAGCCATTTTGGACCCCTTTAAATGAATAAACGAAAAGTTCTACTTTTCCTACAAAACTACTGTATATATCCATCTACTCAGATCCTTCTACTCTATAGGATACTGTCTACACACTGCTTGACATTTTCAACATGATGAGTTCCCTTTAAGGAACCTTTACAATTTATTGAAGATGCCCAAAGTCTTGTATGTGAACTCTCCTCTGATGGCCGACCACATGAGACATTTTCGGGTTACCTTGTCTTAGATATTTAGTAAAAGGTCATCAAAAATTTTTGAATTTTCCTTTATTGCATCCATAGAAACACTTTGTGTAGAAATGCCCTTTAAGCCTTCAGACTGTCCCTGGATAACAGAAACCATAGAGAGTTCTGGCTAAGTTTGTGATCCCCATTACTACGCACACGGAATCCTGCAGTGTTCACAGTCCCGGATAAGAATTTTGGCAGGAACTCAAAGCTTTGATGTGAAACAATTAACACAGAAGCCTTGCAGTCATCCTGAAGAGACTATGATACTGTACTATTGAGGATCACTCCCCCAAAGTGCAGAGTATAACATCAATATACTTATCATAAGGCTCCAAACCCATGGAAAACACATTCAGCTCTACTGCATATGGAGTCAGACAATAAAATGACCCCCATTGCTTGTCTACATGTTATCTTGTGCTACAGACAAGCCTTTATAATCCGCAGCAGAGCCTCACAGCTGAAATTCTGCAGAGACTATAGGACACATAGTGGACTGTCAGCCACCCCGAAGGACTGACGTACAACAGCCCCAATAAATGAGATTCCAGTCTTGCCTTTTAAGGGAAAATATAGACTACTCCTAAATAGGGATCATTTCACCTTAAATGGAGAGTGAAGCGGATTTTGCAGGGACTTGGTGTTCGCTTATATCTTCTATATACTGTCCTGAGCTCAGCACAGCTGCCATAACACAGTGTTCCCCACTCACTATCTACACTGTCATCTCCTTTAAAATATCCTGAATTCCAACAATCAATATGGCTGTCCTTACAGCAGCTACCACCCAGCTTTGCTAGATTCCTGAGTGGCAAGTCTGTCTAGTAATGTGGGAGAAAGAGAAGTTTGTGGTGGAAAACAATATGGTCAGCATTCCTAGACTCCTGGTATATCTGCATGTTCCCTGTTGGGTGTCCTTACATATTATATCTAGGGGCTCAGGGATCCTCAGCAAGAATATTGGTGACAGCCATAATGCAATCTGTAATGGTAGTCACCCAGCTTTCCCAGAATATGAAATGTAATCAATTTAAGTATACAATGATACATACCCAGCTCTTATAGAAAGATCTTCACGTCAGGAAGGCTGGGCGATGATCCCTATCAATAGCATACCCATACTTCCCAACTATCCTGGAATCAGCGGGACAGTTCTGGATTCTGGGTCCTGTCCCGCTGTCCAAGTCGGTGGAAGGTGTGTCCCAATATCAACTCATCTATGTGTGGAGGACACTGATGGGTTAAATACAGTGGTGAAGCAGGAGCCATCCTCTGTGTGAACCATCTCTCTGTGTGCTCCGCCCCAGGAACTGTAGGCGCGATATGATGACATCTCACATCACGCCTGCAGCTACCTAAACAGTCTGGGACAAGAGACTGCACATAGTGGCAGGGCAGCGAGGAGAGGTGAGTATCAGTGTCTTATTATGTTAAACTAGAGGCAGATGAAGGGGTAACATTAAACTGGGAGCAGATGAAAGGAGGATATTAAAATGGGGGAAGGTGAAGACGAACATTAAACTAGGTGGGCAAATGGAGAGGGCATTAAAATTGGGGCAGCTGAAGGGGGGCATTAAACTAGGGGGGAAGATGGCGGGGGACATTAAACTGGGGGCAGATGGAGGGGGCGTTCAAATGGGGGCAAAAGGAGTAGGGGTATTAAACTGGGGGGAGATGAATAGGAACATTAAACTGGGAGGGTGATATTAAACTGGGGCAGCTGGAGAGGGACATTAAACTAGGAGCAATTTGGAAGGGGATATTAAACTGGAGGAGGACATTAAACCATTGGAGTAGCTGGAGGGGGACATGTCTGCCTCTAATTACCACCAGTTTAATGTCCCCCTCCAGCTACCTCCACGGTTTATTGTCCCCTCCAGCTGCCCCGAGTTTAATGTCCCCCTCTAGTTGCCCCGAGTTTACTGTCCCCCCTCTAGTTGCCACCAGTTTACTGTCCCCCCTCTAGTTGCCCCGAGTTTACTGTCCCCCCTCTAGTTGCCACCAGTTTACTGTCCCCCTCTAGTTGCCCCAAGTTTAATGTCTCCCGCTAGTTGACCTCAGTTTAATGTACCCCTCTAGTTGCCACCAGTTTACTGTCCCCCTCTAGTTGCCACCAGTTTACTGTCCCCCTCTAGTTGCCCCGAGTTTAATGTCCCCCTCTAGTTGCCCCGAGTTTACTGTCCCCCCTCTAGTTGCCACCAGTTTACTGTCCCCCCTCTAGTTGCCCCGAGTTTACTGTCCCCCCTCTAGTTGCCACCAGTTTACTGTCCCCCTCTAGTTGCCCCAAGTTTAATGTCTCCCGCTAGTTGACCTCAGTTTAATGTACCCCTCTAGTTGCCACCAGTTTACTGTCCCCCTCTAGTTGCCACCAGTTTACTGTCCCCCTTTAGTTGCCCCCAGTTTAATGTCTCCCTCTAGTTGACCTCAGTTTAATGTTTCCTATAATATTATATGTGGAGACATAATATTAGGGTGACTGTAGGAGGATTATATTTTGTAGGGGCAAGTAGAAAAATGGTTGAGAATGGGATGAGACAACATAGAAGTTGGTAGTGCTAAATTTGCATATTGTGCCGAACATTCTGTCTTTATTTCTATCTTTTGAACACTGTGAGGTATGGCGTACCTACTATGGAGACAGAGTTAGCAGTTACTCTAGGGATATGCCATATCCCCCCATTCTGCATCTCGCTCACCACTTTCTGTACCTGTGGGTGGAGCCTCAGTTTGCAATTGTTATTGTAACTCACGCTAGTGTGTTGCTTCCATATCTTATGAGAAACTCAGTATGTGAACTATAATGTCCACCATATTGCTGCTACCCAACTTTCCTAGGCTCTTCATGGCAAATACATTGACTGTGTCCATAATCTTAGCTTAAAAGGGAGAAGTCCCATTTAGGGAAAGCTGCCTACGGGATCTGTAGTGGCTGCCATGTTGGTTGTCACTCAGCTTTCCCAGAATCAAATAAACCATCTGAATCAATTTGACAGAAGTGACCCAACTCAATGGGGAGTATTTTTAAAGTCTTCATAAACCCAATACCGGTGAAACAACCGCTGCACGTGTCTTCGTAAATGTGACGGCTCCTTTGGCGGACGCGGGCCTATCTTGGAATCTACGCCAACTACAGTAAACTGGCATAATTATTCTTAAATGTGGCGCCTATTCCGGTTTGTGACTTATCAACTCCAGTTATGACAATAATGGGGCAGATCTATTATAATGGTCTAAAAACCAAATCATGTCATCGCCTATAGCAACCAATCACAGCACACCTTTAATTTTCAAGTGCAGAATACATAATGAAAGCTGCGCTGTCATTGGTTGCTTTGGGCTATTAAGACCGTTTTGCTTTTAGACCATTTTAATCAATGTGCCCCATTGATTTTTAGGCACGGGCGGTCAGCAAGGGGTTAACCAGAGCGGGGCAGCTGGAGCACGTGTGCCTAGCGCGATGCCCGGGCTCCTGTGTCATATACACTTCGGGTTGCATTCCTAACACCCAGCAGCCGTCTGTAATACACATTTGCACTCTAAATTAAAAAGGAACTCTTGGACGAGGCCGGCGCTGGAGGCAGCGGACCAGCGTAAGCGAAACAAATTGGACTCCGGGAAATCGCGGCAGATTAACGGCGATGAATCATTGCTGACTGCGACAAAAGCTTCCTGTACTGGGCTCACATCCTTCTAGTGTCATCTACAGGGTCTCCTCAGCCTCTGCCTAGTTTATCTATCGCCCCCTGAAAATACAGCAATGGATAAATTAGATCTGCTCTTAGGAAAGCTGGGTGGTGATGAATATGGCCACCACTGCAGCTTACACAATCGTTGTCATTAGAGATTTGTTTTGGGTTTGGGAGACTCGGGTTTTCGGTTCATACTATTATACTGTAGCTTTTTTTTTAGATACCACAGTATCATAGAGGCCCAGGGGAGGTAAAAAAAATATAAACAAAAACATTATGTACTCTCCTTCCCTCACTTCTTCTGGACCTTCTTGTGGTGTCCTCTTCTCTATCTTGACCTCCTCCATGACGTCATGCACCCAGGGTGTCGGACCCCTGACAATTTTTGATTGATGACCTATTATAAGGAAAAGCCCTTAAAGGGGCTCTATCAGCAAAATTATGCTAATAGAGCCCCACGCATGCGTGAATAGCCTTTAAAAAGGCTATTCAGGCACCGTAAATGTTATATTAACCCCCGGTCCCGTTTTTAAATAAAAGCATAAAAACATATATGCAAATCTTACCGAACGTGCACCGGGGGCGGTGATGCACGATGCCGCGTCATCTTCGGGCACGCCTGCCTCTTCTGTCTTCTTGGAGCGACGCCCTCTGGTCCCGTCTCTTCTGCCGGCTTCCTATTGGTCTTCTTCCGGCTTGAGGTCTTCAAATCTTGCGCCTGCGTAGTAGCACTTCCCTCCGTATCGCCACTCCGCAGGCTCACTTGCCATTTTACTTAATGGCAGTTTGCGAGCGTGCAGTACGCTCGTGTAGTCCTACAGGGACTGGCAAGTGAGCCTGTGCAGTAGTGCTCCGGAGGGAAGCGCTACTATGCAGGCGCGGGATTTGAAGACAAGAAGACGGAAGAAGACACAGAACCAGAGGGCGTAACTACAAGAAGACAGAAGAGGTAGGCGTGCCCGAAGATGACGTAGCATCGTGCATCCCCGCCCATGGTGCACGTTCAGGTACGATTAGCATATATGTTTTAATGCTTTTATTTAAAAACGGGACCGAGGTTTAATATAACATTTACGGTGCCTGAATAGCCTTTTTAAAGGCTATTCACGCATATGTGGGGCTCTATTAGCATAATTTTGCTGATAGAGCCCCTTTTAATACCTTTCTGGCTTCCTGCGGCCACCACTAGAGGGAGCTTACTGCATACTATTTATATCTTAAAGAGGTTTCCTGGGAGTTTGATATTGATGACCTATCCTTAGATTAGGACATGATTTGGTGGGGGTCTGACACTTGGCACCCCTACAGATCAGCAGTTTGAAGAGACTACTGTATTTGGACAAACAGTGTGGCCTTTTCAATACTTAACAAGCACAACACTGTACATTGTATAGTGGCTGTGCTTGGTATTTCATCTCAGCCCCATGCACTTGAATGGGACTGAGTAGCAAACAGGCCATATCACAAATGAATATGACATCGCATGTCCTATAAAAGTTGGTCTTTCCTATGTGCAATTGCCGACTGTAGCAGTTGATCAGATGAGGAGCTGAACCCCAGATGATCTGATATTGATGACCTACCCTAAAAAGAGTTAATCAATATCTTAAACCCCTTTAAACTCAACACGAAATGTATTCAGCTCCCTCTAGTGGTGGCTGCAGGCTGTCATAATTTTATCCTATAATGCTATGGGAAGGTTTATCAAGAATTGGACTCCAGAATTCTGACATCAGAAAGTTGCAAAATTAGCTTAATTACAAAATCTTGGTTTTTTTTACATCACTGCGTTATATAGGGTTATAAGATAGAGGAGAGAAGCTGAGCTCTGTGATATACAGTATAAGGTTATATGATAGGGGGAGAGAAGCTGAGCTCTGTGATATATAAGGTTATATGATAGAGGGAGAGAAGCTGAGCTCTGTGATATATAGGTTATATGATAGAGGAGAGAAGCTGAGCTCTGTGATATATAGGTTATATGATAGAGGAGAGAAGCTGAGCTCTGTGATATAACCTGTATAATGTTTTTGTTACTTTCAGTATTGGTTGTTATTTCTGGGGCCACAGCTGTGTCTATTACATTGCTATATTATGAAAAATGTGTTTTGTTTTTATTTTCTTTCTTTTTTTTTTTTTAGAATAAACTTTCATTGCAAAACAATAAACAAACACAGTAAATGCACCACTTTGTTACATAGCTAAACAGAATTGTGATACTATAGGATATGATCTCTTTCTATATTTTGTTATATACAGTGTTGGACAAAAGTATTGGCATCCCTGCAATTGTGTCAGATAATACTCATTTTCTTCCAGATAATGAATGCAATCACAAATTCTTTGGTATTATTATCTTCATTTAATTTGTCTTCAATGGAAAACCACAAAAAGAATTGTCAAAAAGCCAAATTGGATATAATTCCACACCAAACATAAAAAAGGGGGTGAACAAAAGTATTGGCACTGTTTGAAAAATCATGTGATGCTTCTCTAATTTGTGTAATTAACAGCACCTGTTACTTACCTGAGGCACCTAACAGGTGGTGGCACTAACTAAATCACACTTGCAGCCAGTTGAAATGGATTAAAGTTGACTCAACCTCTGTCCTGTGTCCTTGTGTGTACCACATTGAGCAGGGAGAAAAGAAAGAAGACCAAAGAACTGTCTGAAGACTTGAGAAGCAAAATTGCGAGGAAGCATGAGCAATCTCAAGGCTACAAGTCCATCTCCAAAGACCTGAATGTTCCTGTGTCTACCGTGCGCAGTGTCATCAAGAAGTTTAAAGCCCATGGCGCTGTGGCTAACCTCCCTAAATGTGGACGGAAAAGAAAAATTGACGAGAGATTTCAACGCAAGATTGTGCGGATGGTGGATAAAGAACCTCGACTAACATCCATACAAGTTCAAGCTGCCCTGCAATCCGAGGGTACAACAGTGTCACCCCGTACTATCCGTCAGCGTCTGAATGAAAAGGGACTGTATGGTAGGATACCCAGGAAGACCCCACTTCTTACCCAGAGACATAAAAAAGCCAGGCTGGAGTTTGCCAAAACTTACCTGAGAAAGCCAAAAACGTTTTGGAAGAATGTTCTCTGGTCAGATGAGACAAAAGTAGAGCTTTTTGGGAAAAGGCATCAACATAGAGTTTACAGGAAAAAAAAAAGAGGCCTTCAAAGAAAAGAACACGATCCCTACAGTCAAACATGGCGGAGGTTCCCCTATTGTTTTGGGGTTGCTTTGCTGCCTCTGGCACTGGACTGCTTGACCGTGTGCATGGCATTATGAAGTCTGAAGACTACCAACAAATTTTGCAGCATAATGTAAGGCCCAGTGTGAGAAAGCTGGGTCTCCCTCAGAGGTCATGGGTCTTCCAGCAGGACAATGACCCAAAACACACTTCAGGTCAGCACTAGAAAATGGTTTGAGAGAAAGCACTGGAGACTTGTAAAGTGGCCAGCAATGAGTCCAGACCTGAATCCTATAGAACACCTGTGGAGAGATCTCTTGATGGCAGTTTGGAGAAGGCCCCCTTCACATCTCAGGGACCTGGAGCAGTTTGCCAAAGAAGAATGGTCTAAAATTCCAGCAGAGCCTTGTAAGAAACTCATTGCTGGTTACCGAAAGCGGTTGTTCGCAGTTATTTTGTCTAAAGGTTGTGCTACCAAGTATTAGGCTGAGGGGGCCAATACTTTTGTCCGGCTCATTTTTGGAGTTTTGTGTAAAATGATCAATGACTTGACTTTTTTTTCATTCTCTTTTGTGTTTTTTTCATTGCAAGCAAAATAAATGAAGATATTAATACCAAAGAGTTTGTGCTTGTGATCATTTTCTGGAAGAAACTGAGTATTATCTGACAGAATGGCAGGGGTGCCAATACTTTTGGGCAACACTGTATCATCTATAACAGGGGTAGGGAACGTACGGCTCTCCAGCTGTTGCAAGACTACAACTCCCAGCATGCATACTGGCTCTGCTGTTCTTGGAACTCCCATAGAAGTGAATGGAGCATGATGGGAGTTGTAGTTTCACAGCAGCTGGAGAGCCAAAGGTTCCCTACCCTTGATCTGTAACCTCATTTCCTTTTTGTTTTCCAAAAAGAAAAGATTAAAAACAAATATATATATATATATATATATATATATATATATATATATATATTTAGTTTTTATACAAATGCCGCCTTGCCACTTTGATTTTTTAGTTTTTTTGTCATTTTTTGGGGGGAGGAGTCAATAACTAAAGGGTTTTTCCTTATCATTTTTTAATTTTTTTCGTTTTATGTTCATTATATATTGCAATTGACCAATAAAAGAAGGTATTAAAATAATAGCATATTGATCAGTGTTCCCTATTAGCAACTTTGATAGAAGTGAGCTGACATTGCCTCCCCGTTTCTCGGTAGCTGTGTATATATATTATAATTTTCCATCTTATAGCTATGGCGATCGCTCCAACAAAGCGAACATACGATACGTTGACTTTTACTGTACCTCAGTGTGTATATACCAAAGAAAAATGACCGCAAACCACAGACGGAGTGTAAGGGAACATGTGAAAAATTAATCAGTTGGGCTCGTGGGGGGTGACAAAGCACTGATGGTCTCGAACGGCGGCAAGATTTGCGTCAGGCTGTAAGAGGTTAAATTGGGAATCCGTTAAGCGATATACCAGGGAGCAAATAAGACACACTAGGAAGCAGGCGGAGAACTGTGCAGACCATTTAACAGGGGCAATAAAGGTATAGGATTTCAGATCATCTTACAGAAGAGGAGAATAACAGAAGCAGGAAATTTCGGTAGCAGACTTGACAAAGGTCAGCACTCCAGACTTTAACTGAGACAAAAACACCTACTTTATTGAAAACATCAAGATTTCTGGCACAGATTTCGCTGTCCCTCCAGGCACGGCACTCGTCAGCATTAGAGGAGGGTTGGAGGGTAGGAGGGTGTTGGACTTAGAACAGACTATACTGTCTGCTTTGCCGTACAGAAAAAGCTTATAATTCTGACTCTCACTAGTCAACAACAGATACGCTACTTAGTGCAGGTTCAGATTGCCACTTAATTACCGGTAGTTGCTCCATAAAGGGTGTCTGCCACCAGAAACTAGCATATCAACCTAGCCTTGCAGATAGATAGATAGGTTAGTGTCACCACAACCAGCATATTAACCCAGTCCTGCAGATAGATAGGTTAGAGTCACCAGAACCCACCATATCAATCTAAGCCTGCAGATAGATAGGTTAGTGTCACCAGAACTCACCGTATCAATCTAACCCTGCAGATAGGTTTAGGATCATTAGAACCTACCATATCACCCCAGTCCTGCAGATAGATTGTTTAGTGTCACCAGAAACCAGCATATCAACCCAGTCCTACAGATAGATAGGTTAGTGTCACCAGAACTCACCATATCAATCTAACCCTGCAGATAGGTTTAGGATCATTAGAATCTACCATATCACCCCAGCCCTGCAGATAGCTTGTTTAGTGTCACCAGAAACAAGCATGTTAACCCAACCTGCAGATAGATAGGTTAGTGTCACCTGAACCAGGATATTAACCCAACTCTGCAGAAAGATAGGTTAGTGTCACCAGAACTCAGCATATCAACCAAACCCTGCAGATAGATAGGTTACTTTCCCCAGAACCAGGATATCACCCCAGCCCTGCAGATAGATAGGTTAGTGTCACCAGAACCAGGATATCACCCAGCCCTGCAGATAGACAGGTTAGTGTCACCAGAACTCAGCATATCAACCAAACCCTGCAGATAGATAGGTTAGTGTCACCAGAACCAGGATATCACCCAGCCCTGCAGATAGATAGGTTAGTGTCACCAGAACTCAGCATATCAACCAAACCCTGCAGAAAGATAGGTTAGTGTCACCAGAACCAGGATATCACCCCAGCCCTGCAGATAGATAGGTTAGTGTCACCAGAACCAGGATATCACCCAGCCCTGCAGATAGATAGGTTAGTGTCACCAGAACCACCATATCACCCCGGGCCTGCAGATAGATAGGTTAGTGCCACCAGAACCAGCATATCACCCCAGCCCTGCAAATAGGTAGGTTAGTGTCACCAGAACCAGGATATCACCCTAGCCCTGCAGATAGATAGGTTAGTGTCACCAGAACCACCATATCACCCCGGGCCTGCAAATAGATAGGTTAGTGTCACCAGAACCAGGATATCAATGCAACCCTGCAGATAGATAGGTTAGTGTCACCAGAACTCAGCATATCAACCAAACCCTGCAGATAGATAGGTTAGTGTCACCAGAACCAGGATATCACCCCAGCCCTGCAGATAGATAGGTTAGTGTCACCAGAACCAGGATATCACCCAGCCCTG
Source organism: Leptodactylus fuscus (assembly GCF_031893055.1). NCBI lineage: Eukaryota > Metazoa > Chordata > Amphibia > Anura > Leptodactylidae > Leptodactylus > Leptodactylus fuscus. The sequence goes on from NC_134275.1 coordinate 39,719,734, forward strand.
CAGATAGATAGGTTAGTGCCACCAGAACCAGGATATCACCCAAGCCCTGCAGATATATAGCTTAGTGTCACCAGAACCACCATATCACCCCGGGCCTACAGATAGATAGGTTAGTGCCACCAGAACCAGCATATCACCCCAGCCCTGCAAATAGATAGGTTAGTGTCACCAGAACCAGGATATCACCCCAGCCCTGCAGATAGATAGGTTAGTGTCACCAGAACCAGGATATCAATGCAACCCTGCAGATAGATAGGTTAGTGTCACCAGAACCCAACATATCACCCCAGTCCTGCAGATAGATAGGCTGGTGTCACCAGAATCAGGATATCAACCCAGTCCTGCAGATAGGTAGGTTAGGATCACTAGAACCCACCCTATCACCCCATGCCTACAGATAGGTTAGTGTCACCAGAATCCAACACATTAACCCAACCCTGCAGATAGATAAGATAATCCTTTAAAGGGATCCTATCATTAAAACTCAATTTTTTCTCACTAACATGTCAGAATAGCCTTAAAGAGGACCTTTCACCACTTTTGGGCACATGCAGTGTTATATACTGCTGGAAAGCTGACAGTGCGCTGAATTCAGAGCACTGTCGGCTTTCCCGATCTGTGCCCGGTGTGAAGAGCTTACGGTGCCGGTACCGTAGTGCTCTATGGTCAGAAGGGCGTTTCTGACCATTAGCCAGAGACGTCCTTCTGCCTCGCGGTGCCAATCGCGCTGTGCTGTGGAGCGGGGAGGAACTCCCCCCTCCCGCTCCTGATAATGCTCGTCTATAGACGGCACCGATTGGCACCGCGAGGCAGAAGGACGTCTCTGGCTAATGGTCAGAAACGCCCTTCTGACCATAGAGCACTACGGTACCGGCACCGTAAGCTCTTTACACCGGGCACAGATCGGGAAAGCCGACAGTGCGCTGAATTCAGCGCACTGTCAGCTTTTCAGCAGTATATAACACTGCATGTGCCCAAAAGTGGTGAAAGGTCCTCTTTAAGAAAGGCTATTCTTCTCCTACCTTTAGATGTCTTCTCTGTGCCGTTTCGTAGAAATCCCGGTTTTTGTCAGTATGCAAATGAGTTCTCTCACAGCACTGAGGGCGGTTCCCAGCGCTCAAACAACACTGGGGGGCGTCCCCAATGCTGCGAAAGAACTCTCCAGTGCCGCCTCCATCTTCTTTAGGAACGGCCTCTTCACATGCCTTCTTCCAGCGCAGGCTTCAAACTTCTAGGCCTCGGGCCTAGGGCAAAGCCGACTGCGCATGCCCGCCGGCCACAAGAAAATGGTCGCTTAGACAGTATGGTCCCTGAAACAGTAAGCAACTCCTAGGCTACACCTGATATCAGTGAGCAGCGCTACATGGGAGCAGCAAACAACTTCTCACATGGTGCAACGCATAGGTGCAACCATGACAGATCATGTGATAGAGCCTCCAGCCAGCACCCAAACATTGACCACGTTATGACCCAACATCATGCAAGTCCACTATAACACACGATACAACATAAATACACCATTCTAGGCCAAGTTGTGATGCACTAGTTCTACATAGGCCTCATGCATATGATGAGTGAGCAGGCCAAGGGGTTCCGATTTCTTAACAAAAGGCACTCAGATGACATCTGTGTGTCATCCAAGTGCCTTACGTGTTCCATGGATTTCAATGTGCCCTTCTGTTCCGATCTTTTTTCATGTTGCTGGATAGGACATGCTCCATAATCCACAGGAATAGTACAGAGCATCAGAATGGCTCTCAGGCTGCGCATTCGGTCCTGTACATAAAGGGTCACAATGTGCTCTCATTACTGCTACAGGCACAATTAGGCCTAGAGATGGGAAAACCTCACAATATTAGTTTTGCCAAATCTTTGTGGGTCTGTTTTGTTTGGATATGCGATTATCATGATGCTTAGGTGTATAATAGCGATTTGTGATTGACACATGGTTTGGATTTTGCCCGAAACTTTTGGAATCTATGGGACAAATCATGTTCAATCTGAGCCAGTTTGCTTATCTCTAGTTAGGACTCAGGATTAACCCCTGCACCAGGGGCGTAACTTGAGGGGGTGCAGAGGGTGCAGTCGCACGAGGCCCAAGAAGCCTTAGGGGGCCCATAAGCACTGGCATCACTATTGAGATTGCAGCTTCCATCTGGCTCATAAACCAAGGAGATCCACAGGTTACCCTAACCACACTAAGGTCGAATAAACTCCTTAGCATCCATGACCATCACTATCAAGAATTCACTGTAGGGATGAGGTAGGGGGCCCCAGATAAAAGTTTGCACCGGGGGCCCACAAGACTTGAGTTACGCCACTGCCCTGCATGTAACAGGCCAATATGTTTTTGGATTGTGCCCACCCCATCTTATACTGATTTTTATCACTAGTGGTCACCATCACTTCACTAGGTCTTCCCGTATGACATTTTCATGTTCCTTCCCGTCACAGATATTTTCTTGATAGTCTTGGGCTTTGCCAGCCCTTCCTGGCCCCTTTGCAGGCTTCCTCCTCTACCTGGCCCATGTAATGATTTCAGCCCATCTGGTATTGACTGCAGTGAGTTCTAGGCGGGGATTATGCGGCCTACGTGGCCTCAGACAGAACTGCCAGTAATTTCTCTTTTATTAGTATTCAATAGACCTATAAATTTGTTCAGTAACACCATGGAGAGACGTCAGGTGCATGTTCTGCCTCGCACAACCCGCCCGCCGCTTCCTGGAGGCCTCCAACAAGTCCATTTTAGTCATTTTGGAGCATTTCATAGATTCCTTCACCTATTTCTTACAAAATCCCGACTTAGATTCTGCTGTGGTGAATTCCTGCTTGCAGTGACGGATCTGACGCTGCCAGATATATGACAAGCAATGACTATTGATCAGATACACACATATGACCGGATGTTGTCAGACATGTGCACAGTATATGAGGAGACTAGGGTCAAAAAATGTCTTATAACAGTGCCGACCATGGAGATCTCCTTAGTGTACCAGTCACAGTGTCCCCACAACACTGTCTGCTATAGTACTAGGTCACTTTAATCCTCTTAGTGTATCAGGTACAGCACCCCCATAACACTATAGAGCTTCATAACAGTGCAGACCACATTGGTCCCCTTAATGTACCAGCTATAGGGCCCCATAACACTGCTAGCTATAGAGCTGGGTCACTTTGATCTCTTTAGTGGGCCAACCACAGTGACCCTACAACAGTCATAACCGTGATAACTGTCCAGGTCATTTTGATTCCCTGAGAAGGCTATCCACAGTGAGGAGAAGCCATAATGGTCCGTTTATTGGGCTAGCCACAGTGCTAGTCACAGTGCCTCAGAACAGTGAACATAGGCCATATTGATCCCTTTACTGGGCTGATCACAGTGCCCCTATAGATGTACCAGTTGTGCTGCCTCATAACAGTGTAGGCCACTTTAGAACCCTGAGAGGGTCAGACATAGTGACCCATACAGTGTTACCTGTGGTGCCAGTATAATTCCCTTAGTGGGCAAGCCATAATGTCCCTTTAACAATGTCCGGGGATGTAATTTGAAATTAAATTCTTTTAACAGGGCCCCTACCTACATTGTACAATTTAGAACAGTGGTATATTTTACGTGACAAAGGGATCTTTGGGGCCACCTGAAGATCCAAGGCTGGATAGTGACTGTAGCCCCTAAAGCTACACCCCTGACGCTAGGTTCACACCTGCGTTCACGGTCTCCGTTCTATGGTTTCCGTCTTCTGCATGCCAGAAGACGGAAACCATAGACTGGGTCCGGCCGTGAGTGGCGGTGAGCGTTTTATGCTCTCCGCCGCGAAACCGGATTTTTTTTATCCGGACAAAGAGTACTGCATGTCCGACTCTGTGTCCGGATTATAAAACCCGGTTTTGCGGCGGAGAGCGCAAAACGCTCACCGCCGCTCACGGCCGGACATCTCTCTCACCCATTCAAATGAATGGGTGAGAGAGACTCCTGCAGGTTTCCGTATCCTGCCTCTGTTTTAGGCAGGAAACGGAAACCTCAAGTACGGAGAGGGCAACGCAGATGTGAACGAGCCCTGATAGTGCCAACCATAGTGCATCATAACCATGTAGGCCACATTGATCTCCTTAGTAGGGAAACATTGCCCCCATAACAGTGTTAGCCATAGTGCCTCATGACACTGTAGGCCACACTGATCCCCTTAGTGTGCCAGCCATAGTGCCCCCCATAACAGTGCCAGCTGTGGTTCCTCATTACATTGTAGGACATTTTGATCAGTGTCAGTTGTCTTCACAATCCAGACCTGTACAGAACCTACACAAGCCAGTCCACCCCTCCTCAATATCTAATATCCCCGCGCTACTGTACCAGCTCCACAGAGAGTCAGAGGACTCTCCACTGACGCTCATGTATAAGAAGCTGCATGGCTGGACCTGCCAGCCCCTAACACTGCAGAGGGGAAAGCTGAGACTTGTTGTTTTTGGTCTGAAATCCGCTCTTCAAACATGTCCCAGAAATCCCAGCCAATCGTAACAAGAGGATTTTTCATCATGCTCCTCCATAAAATGTCTCCAGTACTTAATGGCTGGACTCATGCCAACTGCACCTGTCACTTAAAGGGCTTCTCCAGAAACCGCTGAGTGCAATGTAGACTACAATCTGGTCACTATATGCCCTTCACTGGGAGTGGAGCTGTACTGAAGTCTAGTGAAGTATGTCCATGGGGAAGGACTGTGAACATTCACTTACTTTATAGGGAGTGTCATCAGATCCAGCATATTACTCCAGCCCCAAAGATAGATAGGTTAGGGTCACCTGAACTACAATTTCCCCTTGTGAATCACTGCCTCCGAGGTGATCCTATCTGGTCTATCTGCGGGGCTGGCATGATATGCTGGATCTGGTGACCTTAACCTATCTATCTGCGGGGCTGTATTGACATACTGCGGTCTGGTAACCCAATTGAATCTCCCACCAATGCTCTTTAAAGATTAATGGGGTTGACAACCAATGGCCTATTAGTGCATGGACAGAGGTGGTCACCCACTTAGGAGCCAGAACTAATTGTCCTGGAGGTCCTGGAAGCTGAGCTATAGGCAGCGGCTTGGTGGGGACCTCACATTGTAGAGCTGCCTATGATGTGGAGAAACAAGGTAGTCACTGACAACTTTATTTTCCTGACTAAGAAATGTGGAATGAAAGAAAATAACATAATTGAACTTGACTTAAACCCCACACACATACACACACATACAATGAGGGGGAGATACTGCAGCTGCATCTCCTTCCTCTCCCCTCCTCACTATTTAGGGGTTTACTGCTTTACACTAGATGGATTTCCGTGTGACTGAGTAGGCTTCTGAACATTTACTGATATCCTACAGGCCTGGAAAAGTGAAATGGAAGGTGACAATGACACTTTTTGTAAAGCGGATCTATATTAGTACATTGGAATGCTTTTCCATAAATTGATTTTCATTGAGTTTATTAGAAATCCGCTTTGCGTTAATTTAAGTTACCTTGTATTAACCTGACGCCTAGAAAGAAGCCATTAACTGCACTTCTCAGCGCTGTACATTACATTTCACACACAATGGATGACCCTGTGGATTGGCTGTGGCCCACAATAACAGGTCTCGCTCTCAAATAGTGAGCCATTTGGCAACCTGACAGAGTAAATAGATAAAGTGAGGGTGGAGCGATTGACAGATGACGGTACACACAGACAGATAATTGTCATCTGTGGACCGGCTAGCCAGAGAACAATCCAAACTATTGTTTGGCATTGTTCTAGTACTCCGGGCCTCAGTCATGATAGGAAATATTCACAATCTTGCCAATATTCTATTACTACATGAATGTTTTACTACTATATAAACTTTACTCGCGCGTTTGTGACGATAGACGATAGACGATAGTCCTATAAGAGGTGCTAGTGAGATAGGCAATAGTATACTATGCGATCACTGCTGGCTTTCATTGAATGGAAACATGATTCTGATCATGTCCATCTGATACGGAAGCAAGCAGGGCCTAATACAAAGGAGGGATAGGCTGGTTACACATGGAAACCTTAACCTCTTTGCTTCAGTTGCAATACCAGACATGGCCTATAGACAAGGACGGCGCTGTTTCTGAGCTTTCGTTCTATAGGAGGATCATGGAAAGTGCTTTATTTACTAGGGGTTGACCATGGGCAAAAGAGAAAGCTCCTCTCTGGGTTTCTTGCTTTGTGCCATGCAGAAAAAATGCCAAAGTGGCGTTGGCCATTTCACTTTTCTTTAAAGCGGTGTCAAGTCTTTTTCTTCAGTAGTCCACAGGTTAGTCATAGTGGTTGAGGAACCTTCTTACCCTTTACCCTGGGAATCTAGTCTGAAAGGGTTAGCAAACTGAGCAGATATCTTCAGTGCAATGTTCTGTCATATTTATAAGAACCAGATCAGAGATGAGTAATGACTCAATGTTGATGTTTACTCTGCAATCTACAGACGTGACAACGAGAGAGCAAGAGCATGAAAATATGGGATCTGTAAGATATCAGGAACATAATGTTGGCTTGGTAGGGCTCATAGTCACATCGTGGTCTTGTAGGAACTTGGAAGATATGGTTCCACTACTTGAACTTTCCAAGTTGCTGTCAACTATCACTCCTCAACTAGTAAAGGGTAATGAGATGGGCCTCAAATTTCAGATGACAGGAACCTAAGGAAGGTTTTAGTTTCCACCATCAGATATACCAAATGATCCATAGTGGAGACCAACAAATGTATGGCTAGGTCTACGGTACCAGAGAGGTGGACAATAAAACTATAACTCCATGTAGCTTTAACCTTTCAACCACGTCCATAACCACATTGTGCCATAGCCTTGGCAATGGCTGCTGACAGACAAGGAGAAACTTCCTGCCCCGACCTCTCAGCAGTGACTGAGGAGCACGTGGCCCAATGTGGAGATGTTCACGAATATGAATGAAATTAAATAAGATATAACTATTTTTAATAAACAATAAAAAATTACATAAATTATCACATTTTACACATCATAACATTATATATAGAAAAGTAAAATGTACAAACTGCATTAAATTAGTAGAAAAAAAAATCTTACAAAATAGATAACTTTACTGAAACATTGCCACCTTTAAGGTAATAAATTTTGTCTAATATTTCGGGTCAGAAATTCTCTAACGAGCTTAAATGTCTTCTCTGGATTTCTTAGGTTGCCATCATCTTCTCATGGTTCACCAATAAAAATATCTACGACCCCTTGGCACTGTAGATGATCCCTCTTGAGGTGCGGCTGGATGGACGGCAATAAACAGAGGTTTCATGGCTCTAACACGAACAGCAGCAAAAAGTGGACCAGGTCATTTTGGCCGGATCTCCCCCCTTTCCTGCTTTTTTGTTGACCTTAGGAAGTAGGAGGACAAAGGACATGGCCAATGAGCAGTGGTAGAAACTGTGCACGTAGGTGTAGTCCCATTCCTGGAGGAGGCAAGAAAGTGTACGGATAAGACAATGCTGTGCCAAAAATTTAGGACATTTTTTGGGTTTGTTCTTTTTAAAATTATGGCTAATGAGGATCCATAACAATGACACCATCCAGGTCATGTTCTGAAGGCTCAATGATACCAGTCCAATGGTATGGTATTAAATGATATACTGGTATTTACAGAGTTCCAGAGCAATGGAAACACATCGATACTTGCAAAACCCACTATGGCACTCTGATATTAGGGGCACTAGAAAAATTGCATGCAGAAGCCTATAATTTCAGATAAAAAATGATTCCAGGGCAATAGCACGCCGATCCTTTGGGTTCTAGAGTAAGTACACTGCCATTAAGTGAACAGTAGGACTAGTATCTAATGGCATAATGACCCATGGTGTTCCAGAGCCATGGCACCATGAAACTTGGAATTTTTGAGAAATTACACAAAGTCGAACTATCACTTGAAAGACTGGAAGCCCAAATCTAGGACATACTGTACATTCACATCTAACTTTTTAAGAAATGTGTAACACCAAAGCAATGTATCCCCACAGTTAGGATTACTTATTGTACAGCACAGTAGAGTGCTCCACAGAGACAAGACATGTCCTTCCTAAGATCCACACGATGAGCAAGTATCTAGATAACTAAAAACTCAAAGAATATGATGGAGAATATACCTCAAAGAAGAAACGTAGCATTAAAGCCAGTGCTCCGAAGCAGAATCCTGGTCCTATCTGTTGCGTATAGACGCTCTTCTCTGGATACAGCCCTTTCTTCTCCTTCATTTTGGCCAACTAAAAGACAATAAAAAATGTCATAGACCCAAATATATAAGATAAGAAGGACTCTGCTATTATTACCACCATTATGGACTTACCCATTTAACTGAGATCATCAACACCGCGCTTCCAATAGGCCCAGAGTAGACACCATATCCCAGGCGATCCTGATATATCCTGACTGCAATGGTGAGGACACCAAACATCACAACGGTGGACCTCTTGGGCTCATCAAAGTCACCAAGTGCTGGAGAAATAATAGGCAAGTTCATATGAGATTATCTTCGAAGGAACCAATGTTGTAGCTACAGTATAGGAGTGCTGAGGTAAAAGCCACATGCCTGATGGGGTTCAAAGACTGTGCCATCACGGAAGAAGACAACTATCCTATAAATGGTACTTGATAGGTGGGGGTCCTGTTACATTTTTGTATTAGGGTTCAAGAGCTTCAAGTTACAGAAGAGTTCTGTAAGGAACTGAGGTTTAAAAGAAAGATGGACCACCTTGGCAATGTATCTAGCTATGTTATCTGGCAGAAAGTCATGATGTAGGTAAAACAGGATCTTCCATGGTCATGATCTAAATCAGTGATCTTTAAAGAGACAATCTAATGTGTATGGGGTCCTCCTGCCTCTTCCCCGAGTAAGTGTTTGGGGAAAGAAGCTCTGGGCATGTTGGATTTCAACTGCGTGATCCTTGTCTTCTCGGGGAGGAGAACAGCTGCTCTCCCCATTTAAGGCCCATGGACTTTGGGGGTCTAGTCTGACCTATATTTATTTAGGAATTCTGGGCTGGAATCTGTATTTCATTGGGGGGTCTAGTTTTGGGTCTTTAATTATTTGGGGTCTTGGACCAGCATTTATACTGGGGGTTTAATTTAGAGTCTGTATTTCTTTGGGGTTTGTTGCTAGGCCTTTATTTATTTGGGATCCTGGTCTGGATTCAGCGTTTATATAGGAGGGTCTAATTTTGGGGTCTTTATTTCTTTGGGGTCTATTCTTAGATATTTATTTATTTGGCATCCTGGTCTGGGATCTCTATTTAGGGGGTCTTGACTGGAGTATGTATTTATTTAGGGGGGATGGTTGGGGGGCTCTTTTTATTAAGGGGGTCTATCATCAGTATTTATTTAGTGCGTCTGGTCTGGGGTCCAGATTTCTTTAGGAGACTTGTTCAGGTCCTGTATTTCGTTAGATGAGTGGTCCAAGGCCTGTATTTAATTAGGGGTCTGTACTTCTTTAGGGGTCTTTTCTAGGGCCTTTATTTATATATGGGGTCTGGCTTTGGGTATTAGTTTCCGGGGTCTGAGCTTGGGTCTGTGTTAAAGGGATACTCTAACAATAGACATTTAATACCTATCCACAGAATAAATATAGGATATCTAATAGGGTATATGGCAGGACTTGTATTCATGAGACACACGCTTTAATTTTTGGGGTGTATTGAAGGCGTCACTATTTGTCATAGATTGGGGGGGGGGGCGTTATATGTGTGGGTGGAGTACACAATTTTGCAAGGTGCACTACTTGCTTCTTCATATACCACCTTTCAGGATTTTCTTCTCATACAGTATAAAATACAGAGCCCCAATATTATACTGGGTGAACTTACCTATAAGTGACACCCACATAGACAACGCCGTCCCATAGATACTGAAATACTCCAGGAGATCGTATCCCATGAAACATATGAAGGACAGGCCGGGACCTTCACAGGCATGAAACATCTGCAAAGACAAGAAACACAGGTTGTCAGGAGTCAGGGTCCGAAAACCAGCCTGGTACTGAAAGGGTGCACTGGTAACAACTGGTGTTTACTTAAGACGACAAGCCAGGGCCCTAACAGTGACCACAGCTGACATGCACAGCACATGTTTAAAGGGACCTTATGCCAACTGTTCTGCATCAGTCATCAGTTCGCTGCTGTGGAAATCTGTGACAGATGTAGCAGAGCTGAATGTGCTCTCTTATGTTTTCCCTATGGTAATACACAGAATGAGAGTATATTTATATGGGAGTGGTCCTGCAAGTTGGCAAAATATGGCAAAATGAAATGGAAATCCCTCATTTTCTTAATTTTTTTCCCCGCAGGCTGCAGATGTCATTGTAACCATGTAAAATACCCACAAGAGGGTTACAACCCACACATGAAGTGGCTGCAACACAGCAGCATTGGATTTAGAGCCATGACTTTATAGATGGATTAATCTGATTTTATCACATAAAATGTATCATTTTGGCTTCAATCCATGGAACATATTGTATTGGGTCCCTTAAGGACATGTCAAATAGGATGATTTGTATAATATAAGGTAAGAGATGAAAAAGTGACTTACCGCTATAAAGAACATGGTGAAGAAGTAAACCATCGCTTCCATGTGGAACTTCCTCTTGGCAGCTATACTGATGGTTGGCACAAAGGCAAGGCTGCTAACAGTGGGTAGTAGGAGCTTTGCCACTATAGAGCCCATTGCAGGTTGGTTGTGTGGTCGCGTCCGAGCTGGATGAGTGCTGGTGGACTGGTGGAGGACCACGATAGGACTGCTGCTGTTAGAGCCAGAGGATGGATGGAGGACCACTATAGGACTGCTGCCGTAAGAGCAGGCGGACAGATGGAAGACTGTCGCCCTTAATCCCGGCAAATGGATGGAGGGCCAGTATAGTACTGCTGCCCTTAGTGCTTGTGTACTGCTGGAGGACTCTCTCGGTGGAATGCTGCCCTTAGTCCCGGTAGATGGATGGAGGGCTAGTACAGTACTGCTGCCTTTAGTGCTTGTGTACTGAAGGAGGACTCCTGGTGGACGGCTGCCCTTAGTCCCCGCAGATGGATGGAGGACCAGTACAGTACTGCTGCCCTTAGTGCTTGTGTA